>NC_067400.1:45163179-45463179 GCF_016432865.1 Antechinus flavipes
AACCCCAAGATCCACTTTTTCTATCTCTGACAGTGGGTCAGGGCTTTTTTCTATTTCATGCTTTTTCTTTCCTTCCTAGAAGTCGCTTTGCCTTAAATTTCTAGTTTATTCATCTAATAATTGTGACAAATTATATTTGTAATACTGTCTTCTCAAAGTTGTTGTGAGCATTAAGCTTAAAAGTATCCATTAAGTATGAAGTATTATAATAATGTATTTCTTGGTCCATATGTGTGATTTCATCAGTGTAGAGAATTCCCAGTGAGAAAATTCTCTCTATGAATGTAATTCTAAATGAATGCAAATCTGCAAATTATATTTGCATAGGGCACTGAGAGTTTAAGAGACTTGCTTAAGATCACACAATTAATGTTGAAAGTAGTATATGAACCTAGATTTTTTTGTCTCCAAGGACAGCCAGCTGTATTTTCTTTACCAAGTTGTGTCTCCACTAAATTTAAATTATTTTGAAACCAACATATTAGTTCCCCCATTTTATAAACTTCAAAATGTCATGTGAAATTGAATTGTTGTAATAGCATCCATCTCTATGGTATCACCTTAATCTTTGCAGAAAATTTTTATCAATATTGTTTCATTTAATGTTTTCAGAAACCCTCTGAAGCAGGTGCTATAGGTTCCATGTCCCCCATTTCCAAATCATAGATTCACAGAATTAGTTTCTGTTTTCTCTGACAAGAAGAGTATGGCCTTTTCCCTGAAAATTAGCGAACAAAATGGTCAACAAGGAAGTGGTACCCAAGATCACTCAGAAGAAAGTAAGAAAGCCTCTAACTGTTCTTAATAGATTCAAGGCTTTGGCCCACATGAATGAAAAAAATTCTCAGAGACTGAAAGAACTGGCAGGTGGGGCTACTAAGCCACTATCAGGGATATAAAAAAGATTTTAGAAAAAGGAGTCTGATGTCCTGATGACAAGGCTACACATTATGGATGAGTGACTGTGACTTTGAATCCCAGACAACTTCTAGAGTGGATAAATTAAGAGATTTTTAGTGAATATCTAGGGATACTAACAAAGAGCCAGCATGCCTTCATGAAAAATATGTCTTAATAGACTAAATTTACTTCTTCATTTGATATGGTTATTATCCGGTAGATTGAAATGAATGAAAAATCAGAGAGAGAGAGAGTTTCTGGGGAATTAAACAGCAATTTCTTAACTAGGCTAGCCAATAATCAAGAAATTGATGATCAATTATTTCTCTACATAACCAAAGACAAACCATGGAGCTCCTCAAATGCTTAAATATCTTTGGAAAAGGGGGTGCCCCTGATAGGAGAAAGTTAATACTGATTGATGAACAGTTAATAAAGTGTTAGACATTTAAAGGAGGAGATGGGCTGAAAACCTCCAGTTCTTCATGCTAAGAGTGTAGCTTGATGAGAGGCAAGCAGTCTGGACAAAAGAATCCATCTCTACCCAGAGAATTCTGGGTTTTCTCCTTCATGAACTAGAGCAACCTGAACTCTAATAGAGGAGTGCTGGGACATAAGCTTAATGCTTTGGGGCTAGAAGTCTTCTATATTAGATTCTATATACACTTGAAACAGAAAAAAAAGTTGTCCAATTGAGTGAGGTTCTGTCCAAAAGTCCTCCAGGAACATGGAGGATTTGGACAATCTCATCTATCAACAAAGTCCTTCAGAGAATTACTGGCTTATAGGGGCTGGTGTCTGAATGAGCAAATAAAAATCCTGGATCATAATTAATAATAGATAATATAATACAAAATAACTTCTCTCAAGATCTAGGAAATGATATAGATTCCCAGACGTTGCCAAAAAAAAAATCTTATGCTATTCTTGCAGAAAAGGATGGAGTGATGTGTCCTAGGGGATGACATAATTATATGGTTTTAGAACTGGTTGAATGCCTGGATCCAAAGAATAGTCATTTAGAATTAAATGTCAATTTGGCAGAAAGCTTTTTTTTTTTAGTTCCCCAGGGATCCATGCTTGACCCTCTGCTGTTTTTTTTTTTAATCAATTTGGTTAAAGGCATAGATGGTGTGCCTATAAAATTTGCAAATGACACAAAGCCAGGGAATTAATTGCTAACATATAATGATAAAATGAGGGTCCAAAAAAGTATGGACAAGTTAGAACGTTATTCTAAATCTAAGAGAGAATTCAACTAAAACCTTCTTTTAGATTTAAAAAAACAAAAACAAAAACAACTTTTAAAGTTTGCAAGGAGAAAGGCTTGTTTAGATAACAGGTTGTGAATTTAATTTGTGATGTGGTAGTCAAAAATCAAATGTGATCTTGGGGTATAACAAGAGGCTTAACTTTCAGGAATAAGGCAGTGATAAGACTTCAGTGTTCTGCCCTTGTCAGATAATACAGTTTAGGAAAGACACTGATAAATGGGAAAGACTCAGAGGAGGATATGGTGAAGGACCCAGAGTACATATCATATGATGACTAGTTGAGGGAAATGGAATTGCTTTGCTTGGAGAAGTGAGGGATTGTGGAGAATTACTTGAACCTAACCCTGTGTATCTGAGAAACCAGACCTGTTGCTTAGCGACTAGATTTGTTTAATTCTTAACTCAGGATGTAGGTTATGATGACAAGAAACCAAGTCACATCTAACAACTGAGGTAAGGGATGTGAGGTGTTTTCTCCGCTTATACATCTCAAGCATGCAGCTTATCTGGAAATTGCCTCTGTGCTAACCAATTGTTCCTTTGTTTGAATTCTATATAAAGTATAACTTACTGTCACTGAGGGTGATTGGAGGCTAGTTGTCCCCCTTTTCTGGCTTTCTCTTCTGTTTGCTTATTTGATAAACATTTTTTCTTCTAAATTATTTCATTTTATTCTCAACTAATAAAATTTAGTTATCATCTTTGTTCAGATATTGGAATTGCTGTCATATGAAAGTAGAGTTTGTGTTATTTATTCTATCTGAACCCAGAGGACAGAATAAGGATATAATAGGAATAGATGATGAAAGTGTTAAAGAATGAGATCTGGCTTTGACTTCAAGAAAGACTTGTTTTAAAGTAGAATGGGATGCCTTAGAAGAGATTGGGATCCCCTTCATTGTGTTTTATCAAAGCTAATTTCATCAAATATTGAGTTTCTTTTGTTGCCAAGAAGACCTAATTAATAGGCAGAAATTATTCCAGGTTAGTTATAAGCAATATCATTTTCCCATCAGTTTAAATTCCCAAGATTCAGAGCTTGTAAAGGCTGGCCATTTATATGAGGATAATGATTTTTATCTAGGAATTTTTCCTGGTTTAGAAGCACCCTTTGAAACCAGTAAGGAACCATCCAATCAATGCTATGGGCTAGAATCATAAAATGTTAGAGATCAACTTATCCAAAGCACTCAGTTTTTAAAAAGTAAATAAGTAAACTGAGCCTCCAAGAATAAAAGTATTTTGCCCAAATTTATCCAACTAGTTAGTAGCATAACCAGGAATTAGAATCCAAGCATCTTGATTCAATTGTGGCTTTTTCCTTTATATTAATGCCCATCAAACTTCAATATCAACATGGTCAATTTCAATGATACTTATTTTTAAAATATTTGTGAGATATTTAGAATATTGACCAAATATTCAAAACAAACAGGGATTTGTACAAAACAAAAAGATTTTACTTACATTGAAGTCTAACCTGTAGCCTGTTGTTGGTTTCCTTTCTCAAACAAAGCTTGCAAGAGAGGAGGAATTGAAATTGTTCAAGCATAATGTACTTTATTCAATTGAGCCTCTAAATTCAAATTAAGATCAGAGTTAGTTCCATTGAACACTTTTTGGGGGATGTAGTTTGATTGAATTTGTAATGTATTTTAATGCATGTTTAGCTATCACCTTCAAGATCCAATGGGAAAAGAAGCCAAATAAATGAACTTTCTTTTTAAAAAGTTTATTCTTTCTTGATGGAAAAACACTTCCTCAAATTGTCTAAAAGCAAAATACTACACACAGGACTCAATGTATTAAAAATAAGAATCCACTTAGAAAAATAGCCAATTTCAAGAAAGGAAGGTAGTAAGTGACTTTTTAGATATGATCCTCACAATTCCACATCATTATCTCGAAAAAAAAATTTTGAAAATACTCTTTGTTTAGTAAATTTCTTGGCTGTGAATCAAGAAACAGGTTTCTTTCTATTTAGAATCATATCTTTGTAATCATAGTATATTGAAAGCGACAAGGGAAAATTATGTTAATTTCATTTAGAGTTAGAACTTTTCAGAAGAATATAATTCAACACTCATTTCAAAATATATTGTCATGTTGCTGCTTAACTGGGTGGCGTAAACGTTTTCTTGAGAAAGAGATTTATTTGTCTAATATTTCGCTGAACTAAAAAAAAAAAAAAAAAACAGTGACCCTAAAGGACAAAGACTCCAAGACTCTAAAATTAACAAATGGGAGAGAGTTGTAATTATTTCTTTCCTCCTGACTCATAGCACCAGATTTGCTGTTAATAAAGATAAATGTAACATTTCCTGGGAAATAAGATCCAATGGAGGCAAATAAACAAATCTACAATGGAGAACATCTAAGTAAACACTAAGGTTATAAAACCTTCAAACTCCAATATCCAGAGCCCTGCAAATTAATGCTGAACACAATAGACCCTTTGGAAGCAACTTAATCCACCCCCCTGTATCTACATGAGGGCAATGCATAACAATGCAGGAGCTGGATTTCCATTAGAGTTTCCTCTGCAGGCTGTCAGTTGTTTGAAGAAATAACAATTTCCTAGGCATGAAAGCTTTTTCAGAATGCTCCCACTGATGTGTAATAAAAGTGACTTTACTATTTTTTCCTCTAAAAAAAAAAAATCAACTCAGATGTGACTCTGAGGGGAGAAAAGGGGTGGACTAAGGCCACAGGCCCCCTACTAGTTTACCTAGCGTGGATTATCTGTGCAGGTGTTAATATAATTGAAGGTGTGGTATAAGATACAGCCCCCTAATAGCTTTTCCTATATGGAGATTACCTAGGTAGAGAAAGCCAGACTACCTGAAGAATAGGCGAGTGAGTACCTTATTAACATATCACCATTCAGCGGCAGCTGCATATCTGGAAGAAGGAAAAAAAAACCTTTAAAGAGCCTATTCATCTATGTTAATGGGCCCATTGCACAGTACATTGTGTGAGAAATTAAGTCTCTGGCTGTGAACTTCCGGTGCTCTGCAAGCTGCCTTGACTCTTTTTTATTGCTCCAGTGTTATTATCTCTTCTTGGAAATAAAAACAATCACGTTCTCACATTGGAGGAGCCAAAACATTCTGAGATCACAAACTGGGGATGCGAGGAGAAAGTTTCTTTTGTTTCCCTTATTAAGTGAAAAATATGTTTTGAAATTAAAGCCAACCCTAAATTAACATCAAAGAACATCAAATTAGCAGAGCTGTCACGGACCCTGACAATGCTAGGTTTTTGTTTTGTTTTGTTTTTTTCCTTTTAAAATATACAACTTAAATGGCTCTTATTTTTTTTTTTTGTTCCTGCCTCAGAATTAATTTTTGACACAAAATATGTTAATTTATTCAAATTAAACATGATTTTTTTTTTCAATGTGCAACTGGCAAAAGGATAGCTTTTCCTGAGGGAAAGCTAAGGTAAAACAATAATATGGATGTTTTTAACTTTAATTTTAGCATACTTTTAAAATATATATATTTTCTCCTAAACAAGTACCTTTAATTCAAAGGAGACTTGGCTAAAAATGGACAAGGTAGATTAGGGAAAAACAATCTCTGTTATTGTGCTAGGAAGAGTGCTTTCCTCAGTTTGATCCAAATCTTTCATTTGTTTTAGTTCTTGCAGTGGCCACATTATGTAAACCTGGGTATATTTACCCTGAAAAAAAAAAAAAAAAAAGATCACCAGATTAGTAGAGCACATTTATCTCCTTTCTGTTGTCAAACTGAATCATCACCATCACCATCACCATCACCATCACCATCACCATCAGCAGCAGCATCATCATCAACGACCCCATCAAGCTGATAAAAGAAATGGCTAATGATCAATACTAACTGATTACAACTCAATTAGCAGAAACCCTTTATATATATATAGCTTCTATAATCCTTAAGCATTTTCAAGTTAACCTAATATGCTCCACTATTTAACATGTTTAATGAGCATGTCAGAATTGAAAGAATACCATAATTCACTCTACTGCTGCATCACTTCTCCAATGCCTGTTCTGTTTCCTCTGGCCAAAATTTGCCTAAATAGTACAATAATTATTAGCTGATGTTTTCAAGGGAAGTAATTATCAATTTGTGCTCTAATAGTACAGTAGAGTCAATTCAAACTGAAAACATATGGTGGATGGGAGCCGGATGACACATATAGTCAGCAAAGAAATTTTCTGTATTTTCCTTTCTTCTTTTTGGGAACGGCTTTTTCTTTTTCTTTCAGAAGATGTGACTACAAGAGGAAGAGATTAAACAGATCATTCAGTGAATTATGTAATGACTCTCAAACTTCTTTAATTTGGATAGTGGCTGAAATGTATCTTATATTGAAGTGATGTACCTTTTGAATACCCTTTTAATGGAGAGTGTAAAATCTCCAAAAATAAGTTAGTTTTCTAAAGCGATAGGAAAAGAAGGAAAGAAAAAAGGAAAGAAGGAAGAAAGGAGGGAAGGAAGGAAGGAAGGAAGGAAGGGAGGGACGGAGGGAGGAAGGAAGGAAGGAAGGAAGGAAGGAAGGAAGGAAGGAAGGAAGGAAGGAAGGAAGGAAGGAAGGAAGGAAGGAGCCATGTCAGCCATGAATTCATTGGTTTTGCTGATTGTAGATTACTGGAATGGTCCTGTTGAGTTCTAGAAGGAGTTATTAATGGGCTTTTCTTCCAAGAAAACAGTCTTACCCAAACAGAATGCAAAAAGAACAAAATCATTCTTCCTTTAATAAATGTTTGTTCTTGTTTGTAACAGCAGTGTTAATATAATGTACAGTAAATTTAATTTTTTTTGTGTGTGTTTGTACCTTGACTCTCTATTTCTTTTTAATTGCAAGATTTAGAAACACAATGTCTAGTTTGCACATTTTAAATATTAAAAATATAATTTTTGGAAGAGACAAAATATTTCCTATTCGGGGAACCAACATTCCATAGAATTACAAGACCTGTTGAAAGTTTCAAAATATACAATGAAAATATACACTGAATATTACTATTTATCTACAATAAGAGACCTGTGATATTTCAGAAATCATAGAGGTCAGTAATTTGGAGGGGAAAACTCCCAAGATAATTTGAAATAATTCCTTTGAAATTAATTCAGACCAATGGGGCCTTTATGGAACTATGGTCTTCTCACCAACTATGTGCTGCACGTAATCTGGGAGACATTGTTGCCAGCACCTCATCATCAGAAATTTTCCTCATTGGCATCAGAAATGCCAGCCACATCACCTCTAACTGTGTGGCCTCCACATCTATTAACCTTATTGATTTGAAATCATGCTGTGCCACACTGGAAATCTACTCCCTGCTGAAAGGCAGAAGTGGATCAATCCTGAATCATGAACAAGAATTCAATAATACAACACAGTGAGGACCTTTAACCATTAAGTATTCCTTAAAGTAAATCAAATTAAGGACCTGGCCCATGATGAACCTCCCTAAAGTTTCTGAGATACCAATTGATTCTATGTTCTCAAAAGTAAACTCTAGTGGTAAGAAGCATGAGAGCATTGGAAGGGACAATTTAAATATGCTGCAGCATAATTAACACTATATGATAATGAATTCTAGTTCATTTTTAATCATAATGCATGACATGGCTTATGAAGTGATTCAAAAGATAAACTTTAAAATCCCAGCATCTTCTCATTATTGAAAGTATCTAAGAAATTTCTGTAAAATAACAAGCACACACAAAAAACTACACATACCAAAAAACCCTCACTTTTTTTCTTTTTTATAGCAGGTAAGCTTTATAGACTTCTTTACTTATAGGAACTACTAAGTCCTTGACAGAGAGATCTTTTCTCTACCATTTAATAATGATATATTTTATTTAATATTCAATTTCATACACCATGCTACAAGATTCTCTAAAATGTGGGTGACCTCATAGTATCTGGCACATAGTAGGTAACTAATAAATATTTAATAAATGGTATTAAAAGTCAATAAGGAAAGCAACAATGAGACTGTAGTTTCAAAACAAGTGATAAAAAACAGAACCAATCTACAAGTGATAGTTATTCATATTTTAAGATGATTTGCTTTGGAATTCAATTTACTTCTTTCTTAATAACATGTCTTACTCATTTTAGGTTAGTACTTGGGCTTCTGCGAACTCTGAGCCAAGCACAAGCATGTTTCACCAGTGGATAAATCTGGGAGTCTGACAGCTACTTATCCAGAAAGATTGCTTTCCGATCAATTCAATTCAGCTCAATTTATTCAGTTCAACTCAGCTCAAACAAATTTAATTCAATTCAGCAAATATTTATCAGAGAGTTACCTGAATCAAAAATTTTCTTTTTTTTATTTGGAACCATTTAAATTCATTACAAAAGTTTCCTTTAGAGTTTTGACTAATTTTAAAGCATCAAAAATGTGACCAAAACAATTTTGTCTAATTGTCAGCCAATATGTTTTAAAAAAGCAAAATTCCCTCAGGGATTGGATTATGTTTTATATTTGATCATAAGAATTCTAAAATTTAGATTCTAAACTTAGCCATACTTATCCTCCAAAATGAAGAATCTGGTAGGGTTAACTTTGCATATCAGATGTAAAATGAACATTTTAGAAAACTGAATTTTGTTCAATCTAATTTGAAAAAAATTAGATTGTTCCATCCTTTTGGAAACTGGACCTGGTATCCAATTAACATGGCAGAATTAAGGCGTAAGTGGAGGGAAGAAGCTAAGATTTCAAGTTTTGTATTTGTCTTTCTGCCTTTATATCCAATATGTGTTGAAAAGAAACCAGCGTAGGCTGTACCATATATCATCTCTATTTAGAGCCTTAAGGCAAGAAGAGTGTAAGGGGAAAAAAAATCAAAATTACTGTTTTTCTTTACTGACAGCTCTCTAAGGAATGCATTGGAATTAGTTCTGTCTGCCCATCTAATTGATAATTATTTAATTAGCAATTTATAATGACAATGGGATTTTACCCCCCACCAGTCCATCTTTTCTCAAAGATAGAAGTAGACAATCTTACATGTTTTACTCCAACTTGAGGTAGCTGGCACAGAATGATGGATGCCAGCAACCAGATTCCCCGAGTGAAACTGGGAAAGTATCAGCTCCCGCCAGCTCCTTTCATCCATAGTGTTTCCTTTTCCCATTCCCGGGAGTGACTGGCGGGTTCACAATGGGTGTGGGTGCACAGCCCTGTTGGGTCATTGTGGCCAGTTCTAACAGCAGCTTCATTAGTTCCTTTTCCAACAAAAGAGAGGGGTTTTTCCTGCCTTTTTCATTCTTCCCCTTAGTTGGCATGCAGTTTGAATTTTTTTTTTCTGGGACCCCCGCTTGACTTTCTCTCCCTCTTATTTTTTTTCCCAGAACTTCTTTAGAATGGCCCAGCTATTCGACCCCTTAAGAATTGTAACTGATAAACTGTTTGCAGGAAGACTCTGGAAGAAAGTTCTCTTTGTTCACTTTCCATCCCTCAGGTTTGCCAGCCCCTCCCCCAATCCCCAACCAAACAAGGAAAAGGAAATCCACTTTTAATTATACATTGATGGGAATCACTGTAGAGGGAAGTTGTGGGGACTGTAGAATGCCCATTTATACTTTGTCACAAGCAAAAAAAAAAGAGGCACTTGCTTCTGAAGAACAATTCTTGATTCCTGGGAAGGCCCAGGTTATTTGACATCCTGTTCTTCAACAGAATTTCAATTTGCATAACGACTTCTCAAATTAAGAAGGACTGATTTGTGACTTAAAATAAATACATACCCAAACAACTGCATTCATTAACAAGAAGAGTTTATTTTATGTAGTATGTTCAAGTCGGAGAAGCACTTCTTGTGACAGTCTTTTTGATTTCCAAATGGAGAAAGTCAGTCTTCTGAATGAGAAGTAAAAATTGTTCATGTTGATATAAATTTTTAAGTTTCTTGAGGAAGTTTGAACTTGTTTCCTGACTCGGGAAAATAGTATTCTAATCATTACTCTGCCCCTTGTTCAGCTTTCTTCCTGGATGTGAAGACTACAAATCCCTGGTTAAATCCCTAAACTAAATTAATGAGATCGTACCAGATCTGACCACATAAGGATTCAATATCTTTCATTTTGTATGTAAAGGAAGAGGTAAGTGAGTTAGAGAAAGGGAGAGTAGAGGACATATAGCATTAATCAACAGCTAAAGAAGTTAAGTGATGTACACTTATACTCTGTTATACTTATCTCCTTATGTGTTGAAAGAAACATCAAAGAAATAAACCTATTGCCACAGGACTTGGGATTATTGTCTTTTTTTGTTTCTTATCTTTTGAAGGTTTGCAGGTTAGAAGGAGGGAGCAGAAAGTGAAAATCCAGCAAAAAAAAAAAAAAAAAAAAAAAAAAAGGATTTCCAGATCAGCAAGTTAGTCTCAAATTGGGAATAGTTTTCACAAATTTGTGTAAATATAAGGCTAGAACTGGAAGAGACTGGAGAAGCAATCTAAATCAAACTGCTTTTCATTTTATAAACAAGGAAATGAGGCACATGAAAGTTAAGTGAATGTAGTATGAGGTCTCTATAACCAGGGCTTCAACTCTATGTCTTGTAACCCTACAATTTGCATACTTTTCACTGCACCACAAGGTGAATCAGTAACTGGAAAAAATATTTTAAGATCATCTAGCCCAATCTTTTTATTTGCCAACAATAAGTAACTGTGGTTTAAAGTAGCCTAAAGTAAGATAACAAGTAAAAGTGGACATTTGAACCCATATTCTTTTCCTCTAAATCAAAAGCCCATTCCAGTATACTAATAGTGTATAAAATGAAAATGGAAAAATGGAAACATATTTGGATGTTAATCTCTTCAGGGCTTTCAGAAATAAGTTCTTCATTTCCAGAGACCTTTTCCTGAACATTAAAGAAAGGCAGGTGAACCAAGTCTCAGAAAGAAAATATCAAAGATATTAAAGTATACAGCTGTACTGTCAATCTCAGTAAAGCATATATGTAGAAAACCACTCTGTGTCTCAGAGAAGTAGTATTTTGAGTGTAAAGAATTTTATAAACCTGAAATGGCTCCATAAACCCTAATTATTATTATTGTTTTTGTAAATCTGCTTAAAGAAATATGGAAATGATACCCCTGATCCCTGTCCTCAGAAGTTTATAATTCCATTTGTGGAGAGAATTACCCAATAATATAGACAATATGTTTTGTCTATAATATAGACAATAAAATAGAACTTCTGCCCCTATCACTAGCATTTTAATGATTTGTTGAGTGATCCATATTTGTGATCTTATAAAGATGGAGAAGTCCTTCCACTAATGCAGACTGCAGCTTGCCTGTACCTTGTCTTAGACAGTAGATAGCATTGAGATATCACATAACTTATCCAGGAACAGCTTTACATGTGTCAAAAGTGGGATTTGAAATGAAATTTTTCTGACTTCAAGTCCAGTTCTTTATCCAGTATGGCTTAGCATCTTTACTGTATATTTGTAGTAATAGTCTACTAATTTTTGATACTATTTTATATCAAAAATATATTGCCATCACAATATGAGATCTGATCTGATTTTTTTAAAATATGAGATCTGAAAAGCAACTCTTAAACAAAAGATCCAAGTATTTTTTGACAGAAACTTCCTCAGTGATTCATTATGTCTCCAAGACCCAAATTGTGGGCGGGGGACGGGAAGAGAATAACTGCCAAAGTCAGAATAAGAAAACAGAAGTCTTTTACCTTGCACATTTAGATGTGGAGCCTTAATACAGCTTTTAATAACCAAATACATATCAACATAGAAACAATAAGCATTGTGAAAAGTGCAGAACTTAAATGATAGACTTTCAAAGCTTTAGAGTAGTGGATTTCTGGACACATAGTATAAGGGCCTGAAATACAGGAGAGCATGTTTGGAAGAAACTTGGGGGACACAATGGCTAATTATAGTAAGCATCAATGGCTCAGGGAGGTGCTATGATATGGTACATAGAGTGCTAAACTTGAAGTCAAGAGCTAGATTTGAATCTGACCTTATATATATACTAGCTGTATCAACCTGGGCAAGTCACCTCTTTTTGGGGGGATGGGGGTAGTTTTTTTCAACTATCTCATGAAAAACTTGGGATTTACTTCCAACATCCCTCCCAGTTCTAAATCTGAAATGAAGTCATGAAAAAAGGAAATAAATATGGCATTCTATTGGGATAATGAGAGGTCTAGCTATATATAAGCTGTATGTTGCTGAGTAGGAGATCATAAATCCAACTTCCAGTCTTAAGGAACAGACCATAAGATGGGAAAAGGATCCCATGAAGAAATATCAATTTCCAAATTCCATTTCAAAAACTAGGCAAGATTTAACTCTTCCACTTCTCTGTCACTGAAGTTTTACTGATGGGGTACAGCCATCAGAACTCTGGTTCCCTTATCCTTATTTTGACCTATATTTTCTTGGGACAACATGTTCTCCCATCCATCTTCCTTCATCTGGCTTTATTTAATGTCCAGTCCAGTCCTGATAACATTTGAAGAATTGATATGGAAACACTCCTTATTTTAGCATAATCCTGAACAACAATAACAGCAATCACAAAAATGGATATTTAGTGAACTGCCAGACTTTTAGGATTTTGTTGTGAAAAGACCTGAACTTAATAAAACAACAAGACCTACAAGATCCAGGACAAATATAAGGTGAACCTCAACGATGGGGAATCAATAAGTACAAATTTAATTTTTATATATGTTAATCATATTTCTAAGTTTATCTTTAGTAATTGGATAGTTTGAAAGAAAAATCTGAATAGAGCTGATTATGATGTGATTCTAAAAAACAAAACTGCATAGGTAAAGGTAAAAAGAGTAATTATCTTATGCAAATGAGATAGAAGAACTGACAGAGGAATTAGATGGAAAAGAAGTATTGGCGGTTCTGGAACTTACTCTCATTGGGAATGGATTAAAGAAAGAGCAATACGTACTAGAAGGGTACAAAAGTCTTCTAAATTCAGAAAGAAATAAGGGATTATTGGGATTGTGAAAGGGAAGAGAATAAGGAAGGAATTTTTAGAAGGACCCCTACTCTGATCAAGATTAAAGGAATAACAACATGTACATTTAGAAGGGAATAAATGTCTTCTAAATTTATAAGAAAATAAGAAGGTAAGGGAATAGAATAAGGGGTGACTATGGAAGGATTTGTAGATTACCAGGAATGGAATAAAGAAGAGTTGGGGAGTAAAGATAAGGGAGAAGTGGTTAGTTAAAGAGGATAAAGGATATATCCTTGAAGGGGATGCACATAAACATGCATTTTGTACTGTATACTTCTATATTTGCATATATATATATATGTACATGATTATATAAATGTGTATAAAAACAAGAAGTAGCTCAAAAAAATTCAAGAAAGCAGCGAATCTTCTTTCAAATTCATTTTTTAAAATAAAATATATTAATGTAACCATGTCTAATTGTGAGGTGCAGGGAAGATGCCTTCAGCTTCTCTCCAGCTCTCCATTCTGACCAGAAACCCCAAACTAAGAGCTCCACCCTCCTGCCCGTGCCCTACTGCTTCTGCACTCAGAGAGTGCTGGCTCTTTCTCATCCAAGGTCCCACCTCAGCAGCACACCTGGTCTGGAGTTCCCAATCAGCCAGGGTTCACTCCATCTTCCCAGACTCAAACCAGCTCGGTCTTTCTTCAGATTTTCTCAGGTTGCATAAGGAGGACCCCTGTTCTGTCCCAAGACTTGATTTTTCACCAGTCTATGTTTCCCCTGAGGTACAAAATGTGTTCTATTTGTGGGAGTAATTGGGAGAGCTTGAAATTTACCAACCTACTCCACCATCTTCCTTCCTCCCCTTCATATTCATTTCTTATCAATAGAAAATTATTCCCATTCCTCCTTTAGGATTAAAAAATAATAATCAATTTCACAAGAAAAGCATGGAGATATTTAAGTGCCAATTCATTGTTTTATTTTTAACTATGACAGTCACAAATATAGATGTTTAATAAATGCTTGCTTATTGTTTGATTGAAAATATAAAACATTTCCATTTACCAAGAAGAACAAAAAATGAATATTACTGTGAAATTTATCTTCTAAGTATTTCAACTCATTGCTAATTTTTGTGGGATAAGAACTCTCTGACTCTAGCATTTTATAGCCTCTGCTGACTGTATTAGGAATTAACCTGGGGTCCTGATCATTGTACTGTCACCAGTGAGCTAGGGGAGAAGTCCTTCATATTGTACTTGCCCCAAGGCTTACTTTCTCCTTCTTCCTAAGCCATAATAACTGGTTTCACCCTATAATATGAGACAAGTTATTGCAAAATCAAAAAAATGAATATTATTTGTGAACTTTTATTGTGTACAGCCTGGTTTTATGTGGAATAGTGGACAAAGCCAATAAGACACCTTTTAAAATCATGATTCTGACATATGCTGTCCGAATAACTAAGAATAAAACAATTTTTAAAAATTGTATTTTATTTATTTTTAATATTCATTAAAATTTTTTGAGTTCCAAATTATTTCCTTCCTCTCTGCATCTCCCCAGCCATTGAGAAAGTAAGGAATATGATATTAATTTTATAAGTGAAAACATGTAAAAGATAGAAAAACATGTTGCTTTGAAAAAGCATGAAAAATAAAGCAAAAAAATTATACCTCAATTTGCACTCAGAGTTTATCAATTCTCTTTCTGAAAGTGGATGACATTTTTCATCATCAGTTCTTTGGCATTTTCTTAGATTTTTGTATTGATTAGATTTGTTATCTTTCACAGTCTTTGTCACTTTGTTACAGTCACTGTCTTTCATTATTACAATATTGTTGTTACTGTTTAGAATGATCTCCTGATTCTGCTCATTTCACTTTGTATCAGTTCATATAAGTCTTCCCAGGTTTTTGCAAAATTATCCTGCTTATCTTTTCTTAAAGCACAATATCATTTTATTATAATCATCTATTACTAGTTGTTTATTCAATTTCAAATATTGGGCATCCCCTCAAGTCCCATTTCTTTTTTACCTCAAAAAGAGCCACTATACATATTTTTGTACATATGGATCTTTTTTTTTTAAACTGAACAATTCAATTCATCTTTAAGTGTTCTAGACAATTCTCTAAGACTCCAAGAAGGGCCAACATGCATTAACCTAGGGAGTTAGTTTATTGATCCAGGAATTCCTTACGTTGAAATCATATGTCCAATCTCCATCCCAAAACTAAATTTATCATGGAGGGATCATGATTGTCCTGCTTGTCTGTGACACCTGAGCTTCTGTTTTCTCTTAAGTATCTTTTAGAATTTCATTGATTATCTTTTCTATTTAAAAAGATTTTGACATCAATATCACACTCCCCCATTCATGCACCCTAACTTAAACCTGTCAAAATACTCCTTTGTTACAATTTATTATGGACCTAAAAACCAAATTGATATATTGGTGGGATCTGATAATCTAAAATATATGTCATTCTATAGCTCTGGTCCTTCACTCTCTGCCAAGAACTGGAAGTATGATTGTCATTAGTCTTCTGAATTCCCAATATTTCAACAAATTATTAGAAGTTCTCGAGTCTTTTAAGATTATGTTGACATTGTTATGGTTACTATATAAATTGTTTTCATAATTTGCTGCACTCCTTGTTGATACCTGCAGATCTTTCAGAATTTCTTTTTTTCTTGTATTTTACCCCTTTAATACCATTCACTGATACTCAATTTCACCTTACTACAATTTCTTCAGGCATGCCTCAATTTATTGGCACTAGGTTTGCCCTTATATTTGCTATATATATTTTTAAAAAATTAGAAATGTGGGCAGTATAATCTAGAATTGCTTTCCGGAATGGCTGGAGCAATTCATTGTTACATAACAGAGTTAGTCAGTTTATCTAGTTTTAGACTCTCCAATAATTGCCATTATCCTTTTTAAAGTATCTTTGCCAATATAAAAAATATAAAATTGAACCTCAATATTGCTTTAATTTGGATTTTTCTATATTGTTTTTTTCAGGGGAAAGTATTTATGATTTTAAGCAGTGGTCCTCAAGCTTTTGTTCTCAATATTTTTATCCTATTAAAAATAATTGAGGACCTGTCCAAAGAGTTTTTATTTATGTGGTTTATAGTTATAGATATTGATCACATTAAAAATAAAAACTAATTATGAATTTGTAGGCTCTCTGAAAAGATTTCAGAGATTCCCAGGATTCTCTGGACCAGACTTTGAGAACCACTGATTTTAAGATTTTTATCTTTTGCCATTTGGAATTTCATTTTTCAAGATTTTCTCCTTTCTGGTAGTTGCAGTATAGTCTAGTGTTATCTTCATACTGGTTCTTTGATAAATGAATTATCTCTTTTTGACTATATGCAGTGTTTTTTCTTTGAACTAGAAGTTCTGGATTTTTAGGGATGACATTTTGGTTTTCAGTTAAGGCTTTCTTTTAGGAGGTGACTAGAAGACTTTTTATAACCTCACTTTGACCTTAGAAAGGAAGGAAAGAAAGAAGAAAATGTATCTAAAGTGCATCTATGGTTTTTCCAATCACATCTATGACTTAAATTCTTAATATTCTCCCTAAAAAAAGATACAAACAAAATAAATTCTTCACTGTTAGATTTTTCCCCTAAAACATCTATCTATGTCTTTGGTCACTTAGTTATTATTTTGACTGCTAAATAAATTTCTAGGTTTGCTATAATGCCAATTTAGGTATCAAAACCTTATAATTAGATAAACTATTTTGCTTTTCATGTCAAAGCCAGCTTACACTACATTAAGCAAAAAGGGGAAAGGGAAGGGATCTCTGATACAAGTAGTCACTGCTGCCAAATGGAGAGTCAGTCAGATGTTCTGATCTGGCAGCTGTCACATCTTGGATCTCCTCCATCTCATCCTTGAACTATATTCATTTGACTTTCTTGGAGATGGATTTCTGCCAACAGCTTGTTCTTTATTTGTATATTTATCCTCTAAGTACTTTCAACTCATTGCTGTTTTTTGTGGGATAAGAGCTCTCTGATTCAACCATCTTATAGCCTATGCTGACTGTATTGTTAGGAATAAACCTAGGTCCTGATCAGTGTACTGTCACCAATGAATTAGGGGAGGAGTCCTTCTTATGGTACTTGTTCCAAGGCTTACTTTCTCCTTCTTCCTAAGCCATAATAACTGGTTTCACCCTATAATATGAGACAAGTTATTGCAATAACTTGCATAAATTAAAATAAATAATAAAAGCAACAACTAATACAGTTGAACATAGCAGGATGATGGAGAGACACATCATTAACTAAAATAGATATGCTAGTATAAGGATGGAGTTTGATCAGATCTCTATAGCTAATATATATGTGGTGAACGTTTATCTCATCAATTCAGGCAGTGTATACAATCTGGATGACTTAGTATTAGGGGAAAATATCCAAGGATTATAGGTATTTCTACATGTATATGTCTTGGAAAGCCATACTTATGAAAACAGACGAATTCATTTATTTTTTAATCCTTGTATCACCAACTCCTAGTACAGAACCTGACATAATTGTTGATTGAATATTTGATTACAAATGTGATAGACTGTGTTAAGTATGTGGGAGAAGGAAAGGGTCATATTAGCGTGGATATGTTATCCAAAATCATGTTTTATAGGCTTAATCTGGGAGGAGTTTTAAGAATAGCCTGCTTCTGAAAAGGAATAGGGATAGTGACCGGATCTATAATTTCAGTAATATAGAGAACTTTAAAAAGTTGCCTAGAGTCCTGAGAAACTGAATGATTTGCCCAGGACAACACAACAGTATATATATATGTGTGTGTGTGTATATATATATATATATACATATATCTATCTATCTATCTATCTATCTATCTATCTATCTATCTATCTATATATATATATATATATCAGAGAAGGACTTGAATCCAGGTCTTTCTTGTTACAAAGTTAGCATTATATCTAAATACCATGCCATGCTGAAAAATTACTAAAATTCATATGCTTGGATTTTCCTTAGAAACATCTGAACTAACTTCTTTCCTTCCTTCAGTGATTCAATCATCCATCAATTCATGCAATTGTTCAATGTCTGTTCATTATATATCTACTAAGAGAGGCAATATAATATAGTGGATGTAGGCTGGACTTAGAGTTGAGAACACTTTTAATCAAGTTGTATTTCTGATACATACAAGTCATCTGAACATAAAAAAGAAAATTAATCTTTTCACTTTCATTCTGTATCAATCTCATCCTCTGCTACTCTCCCCTTTTCTTTTGCCTTCAAACTTTCCCAGCATCAATCTTTTCCTGAATTCCATCTTCTTATTATGTGACCAATATATGACCAGCTTCAATAATGGCTCAAATTAATGTTTTTAACTATTGGCTGATTTAATCTCTTTGCTGTTCAAAAGAATCTCAAAAGTCTCGTCCAGTACCATAATTCAAAAGCATCGATTCTATAGTGCTTCATTTTCCTTATTGTCCAACTCTTAGAGCTATGTATTTCTACTTTAAAAAATCATATCTTTGACCATATGGACCTTTGTTGGCAAGGTGATATCTTTGGTTTTTTATCATGTTGTCCAGATTTGCAAGAAGTTTCCTTCCAAGGAACAAGTGTCACCTTATATCTGCAGTCACCATCTGCAGTGATCTTTGAGTCCAAGGTTATAAAATCTGAAACTGTTTGCATTTCTTTTCCCTCTATTTGCCAGGAAGTGATGGGCCAGTTGCCAATATTTTAGGGTTTTTTTTTCTAATGTTAAGCTTCAATTCAACTTTTACATTTCCCTCTTTCATCAAGATGCTTAATTCTTCTTCATTTTCTACCTCAGAGTGGTCATCTGCATATCTGAGATTTCAGTTGATATTTCTCCAAGAAACCTTAATTCGAGTTTTTGCTTCATTCAGTTTAGCATTCCCCATGTTGTATTCTGCATATAAATTAAATAAATAAGGTGCCAATATTTAGCCTTGATATACTCCTTTTCCAGTCTACACCAATCAGTTGTTTCAAGTTCAAATATAATTGCTTTTTCTTCACTCATATAAAGGATCTTCAGAAGACAAGATGATTTGGTACTCCTCTCTCTTCAAAGATTTGCCACATCTTGTGGTGATCAGCATAGTCAAAGATTTTAGGGTAATCAATGAAATAGAAGCAGGTGTTTTTTCTAGAAGTCCCTTGCCTTCTCCATCATCCAGTGAATATTGACAATTTGATCTCTAGTTCCTCTGCTTCTTCAAAAGTCAGCCTGTTCTGCTAATTCTCAATTCACATATTTTGCTAAAGGATAATTTGCAGAACCTTAAGCATAACTTTGCTGCCATGTGAATGAGTGCAATTGTTGAGTAATTTGAACATTCTCTGGCTTTATTCAGTTCTAAGATTGAGATATCAATTGATCTTTTCCAATTTAGTGGTCACTATTGAATTTTCCAAATTTGCTGGTATACTGAATGTGGTACTTCAACAGCATCTTCTCTTAGGATTTTAAATAGCTCAGCTGGAATTTTGCCTCCTTCATTAATCTTATTGCTCACAATACTTCTTAAGATCCACTCAACTTCATTCTCCAAGAAATCAGGTTTTAGATCAGCAATCACAGCATCATGATTATCAGTGATACTAACACCTTTCTTATTTAGTTCTTTTGTATATTCTTTAAACCTCTTTTACTTCTGTTAAGTCCTTACCATTTTTGTCTTTTATCATACCCATTTTTGCATGAAATGTTCCTCTAGTATCTCTAACTTTCTTGACGAACTATCTTGTTTTTCTAATTCTACTGTTTTCTTCTATTTCTTTTCATTGCTCATTTTAGAAAATCTTTTTGATCTCTCTTTGGTATTTTGGGAATTCTACATTCAGAAGCATAATTTCCTTTTTATCATTCTCTTTTACCTTTCATATTCCTTTTTTTCTCCAATTATTTGTAAAGCCTCATCAGACAACCATTTTGCTTTCCTGTTCTTTTTTGGGAATATTTTTTTTTTGTTTATGCTTCTCATATAATATTGAAAACCTCTGTCCATAGTTATTCAGGCACTCTATATATATCAGATGTATTCCCTTAAATTTATTCACCATCTCAAACCACTTCATCTTGGGCCATCTCCAGTCATCCCAATCTATATTTTACTACTGGACCCAGATGGCTCCACAGGAGAAAGTGACTTTGCACATCCCTGCCTCACTTAAAGACAATTCACTTGCAAATCATGATGTTATTAAGGACAAATAACAACAACAATTTGCCACCCCACCTCATATTCATAAGGCATGTTGTAGTCTGATGATTTCCTCCACCAAAAAAAAAAAAAGTAAACAGATTCTTGTGCTAGGTGGTGGGTAAAATGACAAAAAAAAACCTAAAATGTAGTCTGTGCCCTCATGGAGCTTATAATCTATTGGGCAGTGGAGGTGTGGCAATATTCAGAACTGTATGTACTGAAAAGCAATACTTACAAATTTAGATGGAATCATTTTTTATCTTTGTATCATCAACTCCTAGCCCAGTGTCTGGTACAATGTAGGCATTGAAATATGTTGATTACAAATGTGATAGACTGTGATAAGTATGTGAGAGAAGGGAAGGGTCATATTAGAGTGGATATTTTATCCAATAATCAATTCTTTTAAATGAGATTATCTTCAAGGTAGTCTATTGCTGCATATGTGAGAAGCTGTCCACTTTGTTTAGTTACTTATTTAGCTCACTTCACTGAGATCATTGCAATATGTAGATCTAACCTCACATTAGCAGTGGTTTTCACAATGAATTATAATTGATTAATTGGAGTACTAACCAAGAACCAATCAACCTTGAACCTTGAGCTAACATGGAGTTGGGAAGATTCTCATAAATCATACTTCCCCAAAAGCCTGAATCAACTCCTCAACTATTTGATTTCTTAGTATACTATATTTCTTATTTTAGCAGGTAGAATTTTGGAAATAAGTGGGAAGGGGAAAAAACCTATGACACCATCAACTATTCATTCAAACTTCTATACAACAAGAAGAATGATTTTTGATGCATTTTTTATTATAGAGAAACTTTCACCTATAAAAATGTTTCGGAGTTGTTTTCCTAAATAGTTAAAGAAAGTAAAGTATATTAATAACCTTTGGAGAATAAATAATGTGAGGATTTAAAAAAAAGTATAGAGCTTTTTATGACCAATCCAATTTTCTGCCTACAAAATTGTGCAAGAAGAGAGAATAGGTTTTTCTCACAAATTGTCTTCCAATTGGGAGGAACATATCTCTAGTTGATCCTTGCTTATGGATTTCAACAGATCTAATTACACACCTAGCTAGAATCTGAGGGTGAAGAAAAATATGAAAAATTTATGGAAGAATTTATGTTCATATGTAAGTCCCAAATTATTGTTGATTTTAAACAATGATGTTGAAGTAGAATAAAAAAAACTTATTTAATTTGAGCTAGTTTGTGCCTAATAATTTAAAAATTCTTAGAATATGAATTCTTAGAATCATAAAAGTTGACATTTCTACATGGTACTGTCATTCTATTTCCTAAAAACATTTTTTTTATGTTTCATACTGTTATTTTTACCTCCCATTCATATTCCATAGATTATTTTTAGACAGTCATAACCTTTTATTCTCTCCACACTTAGATAAATCTTGTGAAACCCAAAGGTTCCATTTCATATGGAAACAACCTTGTTCAGAATGGAATGATGTCGTAAACTAATACTTTTAAGTCCAAATTGCCCAGACAACAATGTAAAGATGGGTTCTAACTAACAGAAACAACATTCAGATATTTCTTATAATGGGGCATACTGAATTTGTTCTGGATCCTTTATTAACATTTCCCAATTACACTTTAACATGGTTCTTGCCACATTGCTGAGTTTGATACCTCTATTCTATGCTTTCTGCTATAAAAGCAGTCTTCCAAGAATCCTTTTGCTAAGATGAGACATCAGAGTAAGACATTAAGGGAGATTGTAGATACAATAGTCTTGATTCAATAATCGTTTCTGTCTTTACTGCTGCTTATTAATTTAAAAGCTCAATGGGTTCTCCAATACTTGAGTTCTTTAAGTAAAGGTAAAAGAAACGCTTGGTTGTGTACAATTTGGAGCAGATAGCTTCTGAGATACTTTCCAACTCAAAAAATCATCAACTCTGTGATTTTGTTAATTCATTCATCCAGTCACTCAACAACATGTATCTTGTTCAAAGAAGTCTCCAAAATAGTGCTGAAGGGAACAGGGGTACAGCATAAAGCACACAAGTTTTGTTCTGTCTGTACTGGAAAGAACCAGGTGTACATAAAATATATTATAAAATAGACTATAAGTATAATAAAAAGCAATACCATATACCATTCAAAGAGATAATGGATAAATGTATGGTGCCCAAAAAAGATGCTTCAGAGCTATAAGAGACTTTCCTTTCCTGAGAGACAGAGACAGAGAGAGAGAGAGAGAGAGAGAGAGAGAGAGAGAGAGAGAGAGAGAGAAGAGAGACAGAGAGAGAGACAGAGACAGAGAGAGAGACAGAGAGAGAGACAGAGGCAAAGAGACAGAGACAGAAAGAGAGAGAGACAAAGACAAAGAGAGACAGAAACAAAGAGACAGAGAGAAAGAGACAGAGAGAAACAGAGAGAGACAGAGAGAAACAGAGAGAGAGAGACAGAGACAGAGACAGAGAGAGTGAGAGTGAGACAGAGAGAGAGAGAGAGAGAGAGAGACACAGAGACAGAGACAGAGAAACAGAGAGAGATACAGAGAGACAGAGAGAGAAAGAGACACAGAGAGAGACAGAGACAGACAGACAGAGACGGAGACAGACAGAAACAAAAAGGCAGAGAGAGACAGAGACAGAGTGACAGAGAGGAGAAACAGAGAGAGACAGAGACAGGGAGAGTGAGAGTGAGAGAGAGAGAAAGACAGAGACAGAGACAGAGAGAGAGAGAGGGTGGGGGAGAGAAAAAGAGAGAGGGAGAAAGAAAAGGAAGGAAGGAGAGAGGGAAAGAGAGAGAGAGAGAGAGAGAGAGAGAGAGAGAGAGAGAGAGAGAGAGAGAGAGAGAGAGAGAGAGAGAGAGAGAGAACGAACAGATTTCTCCTCAATGATAGTACTACAATATGCTGGTGATACAATACTACAATAATATTACAATATGTAATACAGTGATATGCTAGTACAACTAAAATAATAATATTACAAAAGCCATGTCTTAACAGAACAGAATAATTAATCTGTCTATGTCACCATCTTTATCATCCTTTCCATTTCTCCCATTTATATAGTACTTTAAGATTTGCAAAGTGTTTCCCTTACAATAACCTCGTAGGAGAGGGGGCAATATATATGCCTTCTCAGTAGCCCATAAGCTTATGGAGGGCAGAAGCCATCATATCCCCACTATTTGGTGTACTATCTCATACAAAATAGATATTTGATCATTTTTATTAGATCAATGCAATATTCTTAGGCATAGTGGAAGGCTGGTAAGAATGATTGATTAGGGATATTATTTCAATGTTCCTTACATGATATAAACTGTTTTCTCAGCTTAAGCAATGGAACTTTTTTGATAATAGAATCATTTATTTATAAGCCCATATAACTATAAACAAAGTGATTAAATCAATATTTCTTAAACTAGACAAAAATTTATTTGTTATTTGTTAAACAAAGACAAAAATACAATTACTTCCTTCTAAGAGTTTAAATTCTATCAGGTGAATCACTTTATAATCCCTGCTGATTCAGTTTACTTATCTTTAAATTGGAGAGATTGCATTAAATAATCTCAGAAATTTCTTCCAGTCCTAATTCTATGAATATATGAATCATGTCCCTTGTACTTTTTTCCTTCAGTGATACATTGGAGTCTGTCTGCTTAAAGACGAAACCAGGACAACTTAGGTTTCCAGGTCTCCCATAGTCTCTCAATCAATGATGATGAGTCAGCTCACTGAGTCAATCTAAAGTTGCAATCTGAATGGTTTTCTGATTGTTCTGCAGCTTATAATGTAGACAATCACTCAAACTTGAAATATGTCCTTTGTTTAAATTTCTCAGTCTTAAGGTATATGCAAATTCTATCTGTGTCCCTAGAAAGTCCTCTCCTCTACTCATCTCATCAGTATCAATTCTGAGTAGCTTATGAAATTAAAAAAAAAAAAAAACACAGCCTGAGGTTCTATGTCTAGGAAGGTTTTCCAGCCAAATTTCTGGCATGAATTATAAACAAACAAGTCAGAGAAGAAAATAAACTAATAGCATCAGACATGAGTGTTACCTGAGGCCATTCGGATTCATTTTGAAAGTCTGTTAATCTGTTTACTATTACAAAGTCAGTAAGCACATTAATTTTTTTCCCAGGCAATCTCTTTTCACAAGGATTGTGCTAGAGGAATTAAGAGGCAGAGATGGTGCTGATGTACTTGTAATTGAACATGGGTCCCCATAGCAATGACGCTGGGCTTTGTCTTCTAATGAGTGGTTGGGATGCTCAGTGGGAGAAAACTCATTCTGCCTTTGTCTTTACTGATCTGATAGAGTATTCTCTCCTGCCAGAGAGTGCATGGCACATAGCCTTTTCTCGATTTCTATCCTTTAGCAGAGCACTCATCCTCTACTATGACTCTAAAAAGGAAAGTTTTGGGGGAGCCACTTGCTCTGATATTTTGAGTGCAACTTCACCTGCAAATTCCCCTTCCTCCCTTTAATTGTTTAGGATCATTTTTATGCTTTCAATCAAACAAAAAATACATGTCAGAATGTGATTAATTTGAAAAATATTAGTCCTACATAAAATTATTTATATTTCATTTATACTAGGAAATTTAATTAAAATGTGTGGATGAAGATGTATCATAAGAACTATATAAAAATCACATCTATAATCCTGCAAACTGAAATATTTCAAATCCAAAGGAAATTTACTCCCAAATTTCACTAAATATGTATTTTAGGTGAGCTGGCATGAATATTGAAATAATATTTTAAAATTATTCATTCCCTAGCAGCAGCATATTTCAGCTCCTTCCAAAGGGACAATTTCAATCACGCAAGAGACACTGGCTCTTGAAATTTTTAGAGTATTTCCATTAGCCAAATTAATGGTGATCATAAAAATCAATCAGTTTTAAAATGATAATTAACCATGACACAAATGTAAATTAGAGGGCACCCAAATGGGCACAGGGAAATGGGTGACCTTGATTACAGGCATGGTGATAATGGGCAAAAGAGAATTAACAGAAGCCAGCTGCTCCCAAGAAAACAGAACTCAGAAGTAAGATAAGGATAACAAAAATTAAGCAGGCAAGATCGTGAAATGACAGAAGATTTGATTTTTTAAAAGTAAATCATCATATCTTGTTCCAATTAAAAGGAAGGAGTAATTTTATCTTTTTTCTAGGAAAAGAGAGTATAGAAGAAAAAAAGAACAATAAAATGGATAACTTAAAAAAATCCCAAAATATAAATTATTGATGTATTTGTTTGGATCGGTAAATATAGCTTCAATCAATAAGAATTATATCTATTTTTTTCTAAAATTAAATTCAGAGCCTGTTTTATAGATTTGTGGGATTGTAGTTTTAAAGCTAGAAAGGACCATAATGATCTTCAAATATAATCCCATCATTTTGTAGAAGAAGAAATCATAGGCCAGAAAAATAAAGTAAGTTTCTCAAAGTGACATAGGAAGTAAATTGCAGAACCAACATTCAAATCTAAGTTTTCTGTCACTAAATCTAATACTTTTTATTCATTCATTCAACAGACATCGATTAAATTCTTCCTATGTTCTAGATAGCATGCTAATTTCTTTTTTTAGGGCTCCATAAGTCAAAGGAGAAATCTGGTGGTTTATTGCCCACTCCATTTTTTAAAATAAAAGGATAGCATTTTGACACTACTGATAACCCTCTTCTTCTTAATAATCTATATTCTCCAAGTTTTCATGGTATTCCTTTTTCCCATTTCTCTATTTCTCTTTCTTACCATTCTCTCTCAGCTGTCTACTGGATTTTTATCTAGGTCATGTCCACTAACCACAGAGATCCTCTAAGACTCTCTCTTAGACTCTCTTCTTTTCTCCCTCTGTGTCATTTCTCTTAGTGAGATGATTCTCAGATCTCCTTATTCAGCCCTAACCTTTCTTCCAATCTCTAGTTTCACAATGTCAACTGTTAATTGGGCTTCTTGAATATCTCAAATGCTATCAATATAAAATGAAACTGATGATATTCTCTTCTCCCAAGTTATCCCTTGTTTCCTACTTTTTTCCTCTCAGATTTCTTTCTCTTTTCTGACATTTTTACCAACTTGTTATAGACATATCTCCTCACATCTAGACAATTGCAATAGTCTCCTGGTTGGTCTTCCTTCCTTATTTTTCCCCATTCTAGTCTCTCAGTTGTCAAATTAATCTTTCTAAAATACAAATCTAATCATCTTTCTCTCATCCCATTGAACCCCATCCTTCATTCAATAAACTCAGTGATTCCCTATTACTT
Source organism: Antechinus flavipes (assembly GCF_016432865.1). Lineage (NCBI taxonomy): Eukaryota > Metazoa > Chordata > Mammalia > Dasyuromorphia > Dasyuridae > Antechinus > Antechinus flavipes. The sequence continues at coordinate 45,189,875 of NC_067400.1, forward strand.
CCAGGATCAAATATAAATTTCTCTGCCAAGCATTCAAAACCCTTCACACACCCTGGCTTCCTGCTTACATCTCTGGTTCAAATATTTCTTGGGTGTAGAACAACTTATTTCAGCCCTAATTGTTGGTTGTTGACTTCTTGACTTCCTAACTTTAGTAGGGATTGGGTAAGAAGTAAGCATCAAGTAATCTGTAGAATCAAGGCTGTCTAGAACAGGAAATAGTGGCAACTCTATTCCTTAGCTTTTCCTTCATTCTACTCAATAGGAGAGAGCTTTAGAGAATATATAGGTAATTAAGAAGAAGAGAGGCATCAATAGTGTCAAAGGCTATGGGGCAGTCAAGAGCAATGAGGATTGAGAAAAGGCAATTGGATTTGGCAATGGAGAGATCTGGTAACTTTGAAGGGAGGAACTCAGTTGAATGATATCAGAAGCCAGATTGCAGAGATAAGAAGAGACAGAGAGATAAGAAAGAATAAGCATCAATTGTAGATAGCCTTCTCAAAGGGTTTAGCCAAGAAAGAGATCCAACTATAATTATCTACTAACCATTCTCATTTACTCTCTATTCTGATTTCACATTTTTCACAGGCTACCTTCATGACTGATTATGGTTTCTCTCCCCAACTCCATCTCTTTAGAGTCCTTTATATTTTTTAGGAATCAGCTCAAATGTCACTTTTTACAAGAGGTCTTTCCTAAATGCCATTTGCATCCAGAGAAAGAACTATGAAAACTGAATGAGGACCAAACATGCTATAATCACCTATTTTTTATTTAGTTGCTTTTTCTTTCTCAGAGTTTTTCCCATTTGTTATAATTTTTCTTTCACAATGTGACTGATAAGGAAAGATGTTTGAAATGATTGTATATCAGATTGCTTGCTTTCTTGGGGAGAACAAGGACAAGGGAGGAAAGGAGAAAAAAATTGAAACTCAAAACACTAGAAAAATGAATGCTGAAATTATCTTTACATCTAATTGGAAAAATATTATTTAAAAAAGAGATCTACCTGCCCCTCTCAACTACTCAACTACTGGTATTGGCTACTAAGATTGTCTTCCATCTACTCCATATGTATCTTGTAATCACCTACTTTAGTGGTGGTTGTTTCTCCTATTAATATATAAATTCCTTGAAGGAAAAGACTTTTTGTTTTGGGGTGGTTTTTTGTTTGTTTTGCCATTTTTTTGTACTTTGCCTGATGCCCTCTATAGTGCCTAGGAATACAGTAGTCACCCAATAATCACCTGTTGATTAAGTGACTTTTTTTACTTTAGGTCCTAGAATATTCTGAGATGTTCCTAAAATCAGTCCTCTCTCATCTAAATAATGTATGGGGACATACTTTATTATATATACCTTTTAAAGCCTAGAAGGCTGCAGATGCAAAGAATTTAAGAGATCATCTAGTTCACTTCTATTTATTTAAAAGATAAAGATACCAAAGTACAGAAACATGGAGTGATCTTGACCAAGGTCACATTGTTGTTTTGCCTAAGAGCCAGGACTAAAGGACAGGTCTCTTCACTCCCAGTCTGGGTGTGTCTTTTCCATTGCTCCAGACTAGGGTCTGTACTGTAGAAAAGATGACAGATTTTTTTTCCTCCAGAGAGCAAAGCTACAATCTGTGGGTATAAATAACAAGGAAGCAAGTGTCAGAGCACCATAAGGAAGAACTTTCTAATAAATAGAACTGTGCAGCAAAAAATGAGCCCCCATGATGGGTACTATGCTTCCCATCATCATGTAGTTATCAAAGTGGAGGCTGGAGGACCACAATGCATCTATTTTGATGCTGTGAGAAAAGAAAGAGAAAGATTGTTGTTGTTCAGTCATGACCAATTGTGACCTTATTAGGTGTTTTCTTGACAAAGATACTGGAACAGTTTGTCATTTCCTTCTTTAATTCATTTTACTTATGATGTAACTGAGGCAAACAAGGTTAATAACTTGTTTAAGTTCACACAACTATCAGGTATCTGAGTATAGACTTAAATTTAGGTCTTCCTGACTCCAGTAAAGTCTGACAATCTTATCCACTATGCCATGTATTTGCCCATAGAAAAATATGTGTAAGAAAGAAGGAAGGGAGGGAAAGAGGAAGGAAGTGAAGGGAGGGGGGAAGGGAGGGAGGGAAAGAGGTAGGACAGAAGGCAGGAAGGAAAGAAGGAAGCAAGGAAGGAAGGAAGCAAGGAAGGAAGGAAGGAAGGAAGGAAGGAAGGAAGGAAGGAAGGAAGGAAAGAAAGAAGGAAAGAAAGAAGGAAGGAAGGAAGGAAGGAAGGAAGGAAGGAAGGAAGGGAGGGAAAGAGGTAGGAAAGAAGGAAGGAAGGAAGGAAGGAAGGAAGGAAGGAAGGAAGGAAGGAAGGAAGGAAGGAAGAAGGAAGAAAAAAAGAAGAAAGGAAGGAAGGAAGGGAAGCAGAGAAAGATGAAAGAAAAAAAGAAGGGAGGGAGGAAGGGAGGGAAAGATGAAGGAAGGGAGGAAGGAAGGAAGGAAAGAAGGAAAGAGGGAGAGGAAGAGAGAGGGAGGAAGGGAGGAAAAAAGAAATGTTCTTTCTTTGTAGAATTCACTGTCAGTTAGTTGTTGCACTGGATCTAGAGTCAGGAAGACCTGAATTCACATTTAACATAGACACCCTGCCCCCACCTTTGCTCTGTGACCTTGCAGAAGTCATTTAAAAACTACAAGGGATAAAAATGGCACTGGATCAAACACATTATTTGTGAAGTGCCTGGTACCCAGTGGCTGCTATATAAATTCTAGCTGCCATTATTAGAATTGGTCTGTTCCTTCAAGGTTTGGTCCTAGAGTAATCTCCTACATGTCCCCAACTCCCAATTATCATTCCTCCAATACTCAAATTGCTTTCCATAGATTTCATATTTTCTGATCTGTTTGTATCGGTCTCTTCCTCCATTCTACCTGTCCTTCTCAAGAGAATGTAAAATAATTAAAGGATAAAAGGTATCGTTTGCTTTTGTCTGTTTATCCTTAGTACCTAGAGTAGTACCTAGTACATAGTAAGCTACCTAAGATAGTACCTGGCACATAGTGGGCACCTAATAACTGTTGGTTAAATGAATGCATGAACTAACAAATTAACAAAGTTGACAAAATGTCAAACAACATTTCTCCTCAGATCATGGCTAATATGTAATAATAATTATAAACTCATGAAATATACAAAAACATGTCCTTTACCTTTTCAATGAAATGCTTTGGTAAGAAAAGAAAGGGTTTTTTGTTTGTTTGTTTGTTTGTTTGTATTTGACTTTGGTTTTTTGGGGGAGATCAAGGGGGAATGATGAGCCTGTTGATCTAGAGACAGACCCATGATATTATTGCTGAGTAAGCTTCTTTGAAAGGCAAAAAAAATAGGCAACAATTCTACAATTTACAGTCTCAAAGTATTCATGGCAACGGTACATAGAGGGCCAGTATTGAATAAGTCCAAGAGATTGGTTCAGGTATTACTTGAGACCTGCTCTCTATTAGGACCAGCCATTCATACTATTGGCTCACCATCTCCCTAACAATCTTTGAAAGACATACTTGGGATAGATTTAGAATAATCCTGATGGAGAATGCATGTGACTGGAAAAAGCCTTCACAACTTTGTTATTTACAACTCTGTTTTGACAAATATCTTTGCTATTGATAATTTCTGTTTATCAAATACCTTTGTCATTGATAATTTCTGTTACTGATGACTATTATGATAGATATCTTGTTATTGCTAGTTAAGGTGAATTGAAATGTCAAAGTATGGTCTGTGCATTAACCCTGGAAGACATAGAACATTGGAGGTAGCTGTTGTTAATGTAAGACTAGTTTAAAGAGTATATAAACCCTGGTGCTCAGGTTAATAATCAGAGATTGCAAAGTATATTTTCTGCCTGACCTCGGATGTTCATTCATATTCTCAGTATTCTCTGGACCTGGACTCCAGCAATGATAAATTAAAAAATAAATGCAGGGTCAGGAGGTATCAACATGTACTTGGCAAGGATGGGGTGAATTCAGGATTTCTTAACACGAAGGCAAGATATCCACTATCCACCGACCAATCCTAAATTTACTGTGACTAATTAGAGCATTCAGAACATTATTTTTAAACTAGAGGATACTCTTCTTTCTCATTTATATTTTTTCGGATGTTTCAATTATCTTTATTTTTAGTCCAAAACTGCTGGATGTTATTTTGTGATTGTTAGCCTGGTTTGCTTTTTAATATTTGGATGCCCAAATTGGCATCTGATTTACTGGAGTGATTATAATCCACTCTGAAACAAAGTTGTTGCCTGACATTTCAAAAAGATTTATTATAAAAATGCTTCCAAGCATTTCATAAAATCCAATTCTACAAACAGAGGCTTGCAATGGGTGAACAAAAGCCATTTACATGAGCAAAACAAAGGACATATTTTTCATTTAATACCTAGGGTAAACTAATTGAAATGTAGAATCAGTCTGCTTTCCTGTAGAGTACTAAAAGGGATTGAAATATGAAACAAATCTCTTAAATCTAACTACTCCATACTTCTCTTTCTCTCATTCTCACTGTCAACCCTCTTCCTATCTGGTGATATTTAAGTCTGCATTAATGGATTAAAGCCCATATTGATCTCAGTTGGAAAATATGAATTGACGTTGTTGATCACCCTTCAATGTTGCCAAAGCTGTCTCCTCTGTTATAAAGTCAGAGTGTATTGAAGTCTATTCCAAACAGTCATCTGTATAAACAATGATATGTGATTTTAAGCTTTAAACACATTTCCTAACCAGCTGTACTAACCATTTTATGTCATTTTTATTTAAGGCCCGGCCTACCATGCTGTGATTTTTTTTTTATAGGAAGGGAGAAAAAAAGATTATTTTTAATAATTTTTATAATATTGAGAGTATCTGGATAAGCTATGACAATTAGATAGTGATCTTTCACCACTAGCTCCCAGTTTTTCCTTATGTTTGAGCAATGGACTCCAAAATCTCTTTTTTATGTGATCCTTACAAAATATTTAGAAAAATTGCAAGGTATATTAGTTCAGCATGAATAGAGTAGGACTACTAATGGGCCATTTATTGCTTACAACACAAACTTAGCTCGGAGTCAATTTAATTTTTTTTTTTTCATGATAAAGTACTGCAAAGAAAATGATACCTGGCATAGTGTTTTGGAAAGATCTCTAGTCTTGAAGCTAGAAGAGATATGGGTTCAAATCTTACTGAAGCTAGTTTAGTGTAACTATCCAAGTAATTTAGTCTCATGGAACCTCAAAATATATAAAATATAGTAGCACTTATAAGATTGTTGTTGTGATGATCAAATAAGATCATGGTTAGGAAAGGCTCCAGAAAGAGCTTTTGTGATTAAAAAAAATACAATAAAGGAAAAGGATACTCTGATACATCTGTGATCTCATCAATATGCGTGTTTCCTCCAGTGCTGCAATATCAGAATCCATCCATGCTCTTTCATCCTGGGTGAATCATCAGTAGGAAGCGGGGTCTATCCAGTATGCTGAAGGCCTTCCCTCAATCTTCTTAATATTGGTTTGATACCAATTGCATATCAAAGAAAAAAAAATTAACTTGACAAAAATAAGCCATTAACTGAAGGGAAGGGAGAAGAAGAAGCTATCTTTATTTTATTCATGACCCTGACATAATCTGAATGTTTTCTGTAATAGTCAAGTAGTATTATTCCCTTTTATAGTTCTTTTAATTGGTTTTCATCAGAATATGTAGAATTTACTAATCAAATTGTTACCACCTTAAATATTTTTGAAAGTTATTTTCATTATACATCATCAACCCCTTTAAGTCTTTGATGTAGAAACCCTCATTTCCATGAACAAACAAAGTTGATAAAAAATGCTAAAGGAATATGGCAAAAACATGTTTAATATAAAATGGATTACTTGCTATCTAGGGGGAAAATATGGAACATAATATTTTGCAAGGGTGAACATTGAAAACTATCTAAATAAAAAGCTTTTTTGAAAAAAGGAATATGGCAATAGTTTTGAGTTCAATAGGTTCCATTATTTTAATTTTGTTTCATCTCCCTCTAATTGTGATCTTTTTGTCTCTCCCTACTCTTAGTACACCCTCTTAACTATGTCCTAGTCAGTTCTACAGTTCTTTAGGAGTTGCTGATTTCAAGGTAACCTGTCAATAGTCTGGACAAAATCCTAGACTCCTGTATATATTCATGACAGATGTCTGGTCTCTTGTCTACAAGGAAGACACAATATAGCCTTCCCATCAATAATCAGGACAGATTTCTGAATGCCTGTCTAGTCTGGGGATAGAATACTGACCTGCTGATACTCATATTATAATAAATATAAATCCTCCTGACCAATTTCTTGAAACCCTTTAGACAATTCATTTGAACTCCTTTGTTCAATGACCAATATTCCATATATATTCCTTGGAGCAAACCATGGAAATATTACAATCGGTATCAAACTATCTACCAATTGACTCTTTTACCCAAAGTTCTTTGTTCATTCTCCCTTCCTAGAAGAAACAATGTAAGAAAGAGAAAAATGACAACTCCCACCATTCCCTTCTCCCACTCCCCGTTACTATTTTACTTTTACTATATACACTTTAATGATTTTCTATTCAAAAGACCCCACCTCAATCCAATATAAAGTTTATTTGAACCATGGTTTATGTAGTCCTAGAAAGGTATTTTTTTTGATGTAAAAATAAAACAGATCTTTTCAACATTAAAATAGAAGATACACTCTGTTTTCTCGATGGCTATATATAAAATATATTTTTAAGTTCAGTATCATTTAATTTGTTAATTTAGGAAGCTCTGAATTCAGATCTAAGGCACTGCTCTTTTCAGAATCTGTTTCTCCTCTGTAAATGGGCATCCTTCTCTCATAAATGGTTATCAAGAAACATAAATACTATATACAAGCAGCTAAACGTTGGCAAGTGTAATAGGATCACTGATTTATAGTTGGAAGGGACCTTAGAGGTCATCTATTCTGACCCCTTCATTTTACAGATGAGGAAGCTTGAGAAACTCATTTTAATAGACACCAATTTAGCTTCTAGTCTCCTAGGAGTCTCTATTTCTTACTTGAAAATTACTTCAGCAATAATCTTCTCCATGTTTTTATTAAATGAGAGGTGTCTCAGGGTGGGTTTGTATGGATATATGTATATGTGTAGGTATGTATGTGTTTGTGTTTGTGGTTTCACAACAAAGAAAATGCCCAAGCAAAGGTCATGACTGCCTTTTAATTTAGAAATGGCTAGTTGGAGGTTTTTATTACATTTTAAAGTGGCAAATAGTCACTCACTCAGAGTAACAGTGCTTCCCAGGCAGGTAATAAAGTACGTTGATTTGATTTATTTTACTGCCTGTATACTTGCTAAAAGAGCAGGCCAATAAAATAAAAATAAAAATAAATCATAGACTGACAAATCTTTAGTTTTATATATATGTGGACCAAAGGTAGCATTGAGATTTATATATATAAAATCTTTCTATATATAATATATACACATATATTATATATAGAAAGATTTTATATATATATATATGTGTATATTATACATACACATATATAGAGTGTATAATATATACATACACATATATAGAGAAACTTTATATACCGACTAAAGGTAGTGCTGAAATTTTGTATATGTATGCATAATTGTATATTATGTATGATAAGACACTATATATATATATATATATATACATATATATATATTCACTAAAGGCAGTACTGAGATTTTATATGTATGTGTATGCATAAACTTTATATATATAAATTAAAGGCAGTGCTGAGATTATATACATACACATATATAGTGAAACTATATATGAACTAAAAGCAATGCTGATACTAGATATAGATATATATAATATGTATATATTATATACATTTATGTGTGTATGTATACACACACAGAATCTCAATACTACTGTGCTTTGGATATATTCTTGCCTTTTAAAGATAAACATAATGAACATTCCACTGTTAAAATAATGGAGCTATTTTAGAAAAAGCTCCATCATCAGGTTATGTGTCCTTTTTGAGATTACATTTCCCTGTATGTATGCTACAGGATAAAAGTCCTCTGCATCCACATTTTAAAAAAACTCTGTAGCCCAGTGGTTTCATACCTGAAGGCCATAATATACTAACAGGTCTGGCAGTTGGAATCCGTACTCAATTACTGATTTTTTTTCAATTAATAGATGTTATTCTTAATTCACCTAAAGATGAAGCTTAGTGTAGTGACCTTGGAGTCAGAAAGACTTGCATTTGAGTCCCAGCCCTGACATATATTGTCTGTATGACCTGGGAAAGCTACTTAACCTCTCAGAATCCCCAGATTCTCTAAAGCTATACATCCTTGGTCTGTGTTGGTAGTTTCCTTCACCAATGAAACAATGAGACTTGATGCCCCAAAGCATAACCTATTACCATGTGAAAGCTCCCAACATTCTTTATCATTAATGAAAAGTTCTCAGGCTTGAGACACTGAGAAACCATGCTCTCCTTCTTAGGGAAAAGTTTTCCACGGAAGATTCAAGCTCATCTTAGAATTGAAGCTATGGGGAAATATCTTTTTTTTTTTTCAATATAGGAGAGGAAAATTATTTCTTCCATGCAGATATGGTGTAAAATAAAATAGGATTTTAGCCTTGAAGGTCATAGTTGCCTAAGAGCTACTGCAAAATCAGCATGAGGAAATCTTTAGTAGATAATCAGAAAACCATTCAAATACATGGCTGTCCAGATAGCAGCATCCACAAAATGAACAACTAAGCACATCATTAATATCTTTCAGAATGCTAATTTTCAAAGCCATAAGCTTCCTTTATTGCTAATAATGATTATCTTATGCCTTCTTTTTCTTCTGAAAAGCCATGGTGACAGATCATTTGGCAGCTACTGAACTCTTGATAACCCTTAGCATCTCCAGTATTGGGTGGGTTAAGGAATAAGAACACAGGACAAAGGCAGAAAAAGTCAAAAGCAAGAATTTGTTATTCAAAAGGAAAGAGAAAATAGTCATTTTTTTCCTTCCTAAATGATCAAGGTACCTGGCCCTAATCTCTCCTTCCATCTCTGCAGTTTAATTCTACAAGTAGAATAAAACAATATAAATATCTAAGTACAAATCTAGTGCTCTTCTCACTGTTCAACTATTATTGTTATTTGCTTCTTTATTTAAATATGTGCTTTTCTATAGCTTGACTTGGCTTTATTTTTCTCTCACTCAAGGGGTACATCAGTCTCTTTTCATAGTATTCAGCCTATTTTCAACTGTTCTTCAGGATAAAGGGTCTAATTATCTCCTTAGCCCTTCTTTATTACTCTGTGAGTATTCAGTGCTCAATCTTTATCCTTATCCTATAGATAAACTTCTTAATTTCTTCAAGACCAAGACTTCCTTAGCTTAGAGACCCCCTACTTGTTCTCTGCCTTGTGACAATGATTTGCCCTTTGACCCAATGGAAGAACACTGTCTGCAGCACGGTTCTTCTTCACTCTTATTCGTCTGACATCTACATTTTATAATCTGCCCACATTTTTTCAGGGGTCTTGATTTCCCCAACCCATTTTTATAACCCCCAATGAGTGGGTTTTAAATAGATTTATATAACCTTCATTTTAAATAGATTTTGTAACCCCCATGCAGATTAGCAACACAGTGATTAGTTTTATGGTAATGGAAACCCATGAACTGAAAAAAAAATGCAAAATATCACTCAGTCCTGTGAAGTTTTCTTTTAATTTTGTAGAGTCATAGTCAAGAAAAGGAATTGGGAATGTTAAGAATCAATATTAGAATATCTGCAAATATAAAATTAACTATTAGTATCCAAAATTTGACATCCTTTCTTGTCTCATGGTCAACAAAAGGTCTAATTATTGGGGGGATTTGATCATATTAACTTTGACATTTTTGCTATAAATGAAACTGGAAGACAAAAGGAATGACAGGCAATTTAAAGGATGAATCTTATGTTATCCTTAGAGACACAAAAAACTTAGCAGGATTAGATTTCTTACACATCCAATAAAATACCATTTTAATGGACATTTGGTCATCTTGCATTCTAGTACACAAAATAACCAATGGAACAGGACCATCATGAATGTGATTATAGCTTATGTCTCACTCTCTGTTGCAATGGATAAAGAGTGAAAGGAACCGTATGAAAAACTTGATGAGACCTTCAATATAAGTTTTTGTGCTAAGTGATATCAATACAAAGATGGACATTTAGGAGGAGGACAAAAAATGTTGCAAAAATATGTTTAGAGATTAAAATAAGAAATAAGAGATGGCAGAAGCTTAAGGATCACATGAAAGTCTCAATTGTATTCTTTGAGAAAAAAGTAAAGAGAATACTGTGAAATCTCACCTTCTATAGGAAACTTTTCTCAACCTCTCTTAATTCCAATATCTTTTCTCTTTTTTATGACATCCTATTTACCCCATGTCTAGCTTATTGATTGTGAGGTCTTTGAGGGCAGTGGTTATCTTTTATCTTTCTTTATATCCCCAGAATTTATCACAAATCTGGAACATAGTGTTAATACTTAATTAATATTTAATTAAAATGTATTAAGATTTAATAAATGTTTGCTGACTGGTTGACATGTCCAGCACCAAATAATATCATAACAAATGAAATTGATTATATTTTAACAGATATGCAAAACATGTTTAATTATAAGAGAATTCTTTCCAAACTAGTTAACTGTTCTAAGTGAGACTTGCTAGGACAAAGATCAAAATCTATTACAAATTAAAAAGAAAAAGATTAAAGTGACAAGATAGTTTGTGAAATTGAACCAAGTCTGACTTAATGTTTCTAAACAAACTCTTTAAGAAAAGATGAAATGGGAAATGATAAAAGAATAGAAAATATATAGACTATCTGCTATTTCTAAAGAAATATTTAATTAAATAAAGTACAACCATGAGGAGACCAAAAGAACCTAGAAATTATCTCACATAGCAAATATTTGAACTTTCTGCTAAGTAGAGAAATATGGAAAACAAAGAAATAGAAATCTACCAAGCAATGTAAATATTTCTTATATGTTTGCTATGTTCCAAGCAGTGTTCTAAACACTGTAGAGTGGAATTATCTCTACCCTCAAATAACTTACATTGGATTAGACAAGATATACTAATGTAAGTATGCATGGACAAATACATTCAAGACAATTTTAAGGGAGAGGGCATTAGTACTGAGGGGAATCAAGGAATAGCTCATAAAGAAAATGGCACTCAAAACCGTCTTAAAAAGAAAATGGCACTCAAAACCGTCTTAAAAAGAAAATGACTGAGGATTCCAAGAGGTAGAGGTAAGCAAGAAATGCATTTTATTCATGAGGAATAGTCAGTGAATTTGTAAAAATTACAAGAAAGAATACAATGGAAGATTATAAGAAGTATTACCACAGAAAACAGTGAATAGTAAGGGACTCAAGCAAGTTTACATAAATCTTGGTCAGAAACTCAGCTAAGACTAAATCTAAGCTATATTATCTAAAGAGTTTCCAAGTATGGAACAACAAAGATCATCTTGTTGGAATTAAGTACAATGGTCCTTTAAATGCTGTATAAATATCTAGAATAGATAATTTAAAAAACAGATAGGTAGAGTAGCTTTTGAAATTTTTTAAATAATTGAAGAATCTACTCGAAGACCTTGCAAATAAACTATCAAATGCTTAGAAAAAATGTTGGGGGATTAAAAAAATCTGTTGAATCTTGTTAATAAAACTTATTCAACTGAATTTAGTTGTTTTATTTCTCATTCAATTTTGTGTATATATATATATATGAAGACTAGTAGTAATTTATATAGAACCCTTTTATAGGCTAGAAAAATCCTTTAGAATTAAATTTTAGATATTAAATTTCAGAAATTGGAATTTTGTCATTTCCCCTTTCCTTTCAATAGATTTTCTTAGCAGTTTTTAATGCCACAAATATAGCTAAGTTACTATTTTGAATTCATTTAGTAATTGTAGATAGGAAGGTCAGGAATTTAGCTACCTTGAAGAAGTGAAGAAAAATTACAATAAAACAAAATTGTCTCAGAATAAGAAGACTTACACTTGTTATTTGTGTGTTAAATATTCATTCAACATATATGAGTTTCAATTTCATCATCTGTAAAATAAGGAAAATTTCTAAATCCAGGATCATTTGAGAGGAACTTTCTAATATGATATGCTGAGAGGGAACCTTTTCAAATGATTAAGATTATAATTTATTTGGGCCAAGACTTGATGGCAGTTTACAAGCAGCAATCCAGCCAAACTCTCCAAATGTTCCCCAACAATTTTAAAATAATGTCACAGATCAAATTTTTGAGCAGCAGAGCTACTAAAGGTCACAATGAGACATTTTTCTAGCCTAATGTAACTCAGAAGGGCAGCAAGAAAGGTCTTTGAAAGCAGGGTGAGAGCTAGATTAAAATTCACACAAAAGCAAGAACAGCGATGGGTCTTGATAGCCTTAAGAGCTGCAATAGCAGCCCAGCTTCAGAACCCTTCAACCAAGAGACAGTAAGGAGATCAGACAACTTGTTAGAGATTAAAAGGGTCACTTTACTAGGACTGAGTATAGCTGGTGCTGATCAGCATCTCTGTTGCTGCACAGTTTGACATCACAGTACATTGGAGAGGACTCCTTGTGGTTAGTCATGAGGGAGTTGGGATGCTGTTCACAATTTCAAGAACAAGATGTCACTAGCACTTGAAGATGAAAAGAAACAGAAACTCTTTCTGGATTAAAATTAGAACAGAAACCAGGAGGGCAGTAACCACATCCTTCCCTAGATCACACCACCTTGGAAGCATCAAGATAAAGCCTGAAACCTGGGATAGCATCTCTCCAGTCTTCAGTGATCAAAGTCCAACTTGAACATAATATTCTAGGTCAAAAAATAGATTAGAAAAATGAGCCAACAACAACAAAGTGAACTTGACCAGAAAAATCTTTTACAGTGTCTGTTATAGCCAAGATACAAACTGAGAAGCAGAAAACAAAGTTGAAAAAGCAACATTGTTATTGTTCAGTCATGTCTGACTCTTTGTGGACCCATTTGGGGTTTCCTTGGCAAAGATTTTGGAATGGTTTACCATTTACTTCTTTGGCTCATTTTACAAATCAGAAATTGAAGCGAAGCAAACAGAGTAAAGTGATTTAACAAGAGTCACACAGCTAGTGTCTGAGGCCACATTTGAACTCAGGAAGTTAGGATGAAAAATCTAAAGCATCTACATGCAAAATATTAAAGAAATAAATGCTAATTGGATGAAAACCCAACAAGAATTCCTACAAGAGTTTTAAAAGAGAGAAATGCAAGCAGTTAGGGAAAAATCAGAAAATGAGAGTGGTAGAAGAAACTTGTTTAAAAAAATCAACAGAAGAGACATATATACAAAAATACAGAAGAAAATAATTTCTTTTAAAACAAAATTGGACTAATGTAAAAAAGCTATAAAAATTCATTGAAGAAAAGAACTCCTTAAAAACAAAAATGACCAAAGAGCCAAAAGTCATAACTTAAAATAATTCCTTAAAAATTAGAATTGGACAGGTGAAAGCTAATGACTCCATGAGACATCAAGAAACAATAAAAACAATTCTATAATGAAAAAAAAAATAGAAGAAAAATATGAAGTATCTCATGAGAAAATCAACTTATCTGGAACATGAATCAAGGAAAGATAATTTAAGAATTATTATAGTTTTATATATATAATAAAATATATTTCAAGAAATTTTCCAGAAAAAAAGCATTCTGATAGCTTAGATCCAGAGGGTAAAATAAAGTTCAAAGAATTCATTGATCACTTCTTGAAAGAGATCCCAAAATGAAAATTCCCAGGAATGTTATAGCCAAATCTTGGATCTCTCAGTCAAAGAGAAAATATTGCAAGCAGCTAGGGGAAAAAAAAAGAATTCAGATAACATGGAGCCATAACCAGGATCACACAAGCCTTAGCAGCTTTCATATTAATATGGTGGATGGCTTGGAATATATTATTCAATCACAAGACTAAAGAGAAACATAAAAAGGTAAGCATGAAAGAGATATCACAAGGAACTAAATAAAGTTAAACTGTTTACATTCCAATTTGGGAAGATAATACAAATAATTCCTAGGAACTTTATCATTATTAGAACAGTTAGAAAAAGTTTACATAGTCAAAGGGAATAGGTGTGAATCAATTATGTTGGAATCATATTTAAAAAATGGAAGATTGAACAAGAAGGAAGCATTGGGAAAAAGGAAAGGAAAGGTAGAATGAGTAAATTTTTCTCATGTAAAAGAAGCATGCAAGGAAAAGCTTTATGGAAGGGAAAGGGGAAGATAGGCAACACTTGAACTTCAGTCTCATCAGAACTAGTTCAAGGAGGGAGGAACACACGCGAGCGCACGCGCGCACACACACACACACACACACACACACACATTTAGTTGGGAATAGAAATCTATCTTACTCAACAGATTAATAGGAGGGGAAGAGAGGAAGGGCATGAGAGGAACAGGAGAAGATGACAAAAGGGAGGATAGAATAAGAGAAGGATTGCTTAGAAGCAAAACATACCTTCAAAGAAGGACAAGATAAAAAGAGAGGATAAACAGAAGAAAATAGGAAGGTGGGAAGTGCATACTTATTTATCTTTAACTATGAGAGTGAATGGGATGAGCTCACTCAAAAAAGAGAAGTGGATAGTAGAATGGGTTAGCAACCATAATCCAATAATATATTGTTAACAAGAGACATAGAGCTAAAATAAGGAGATGGAAAAAAAATAAAATAAGGAGATGGCAGAATCTTATGCTTTAGCTGAAGTAAAAATATGCAGAGGTGGCAATTATGTCTCAGAGCAAAAAGAGATCTTATTAAATGAGAAAATAAGGAAAAATATATTTTGATAAAAGGTATCAGACAATGAAGCAATATCAAAAAAAATTTATAGCAAGTGTCTCTGATAAAAGCCTATTTTCTCAAGTATATTGAGAACTGAGTCAAATTTATAAAAATAAGAACCCTTCTTCCATTGATAAATTATCATAGGATATGAATAAGCATTTTCCAGAAGTCATCAAAGCTATTTATAGTCACATGAAAAAGTGCTCTGAATCACTATTGATTAAAGAAATGCAAATTATAACAACTTCAAAGTACCAACTGACATCAGAAATGACAAGGGCTGTAAGGTTTGAAGGAAAAATAGGTAAGCTAATGGACTATTGGTGGAATTGTTTGTCATTCCTTCTCAAAGAGGACCATATCATCAGGGAGGATACCATGACATACAAGTGAATTGGATTGAAGTGAAGTAGGACTGCAAGGTCACCAACCTCACTTTTCCTTCCAGAGCTATCTGGATCCATGTAAAGACATAGATCTAGATGACTAGAGATGGCCTTCAATGAAATGGGAGACTTTGGTCTTTTTAAGTTAAGGTTTTCAACAGGTGTCAGTTTGACTGAGGCTGCACCCCTTCAGGAGTTAAGGCTAGGTAGCAATTAAGGCAAAAAAATCTCTTTTTTTCACCTAGTCCAAAAAAATCTAAATAAATAAATCTGTGAGGGAGATGGAGTAGTGCATTGATACAACCATTCTAGAGAACAATTTGGAACCAACCCTAAAAGAGTTGTACATATACTTTGATCTGGAAATTTCACTGGACCTGTACCCCAAGGAGATCAGAGAAAAAGGAAAAGGACCAATTCTTACTGTTGTGGAAAAGAATTAGAAATTAAGAGGATTTCCATCAATTTAGGAATGACTATACATGTGGCATATGATTATGATGTAGTACTGTTATGCTATAATAAATGACAATGCGGATGCTTTCAGAAAAAAAACACACACACATGAAAAGACATAATAAACTAATGCAAAGTGAATTGAATAGAAACCAGGAAATCATTGTATATAGAGACAGCAATATTATAATAATGATTATGTGAAAGATCTAACTATTCTGATCGATACAATGACCACTTCAAAAAAAAAAATCCACAGAACTCATAATGAAAAATTGTATCCATTTCCAGAAAAAAAGAACTGATGCACTTTGAGTATGAAATGAAGTATAGTTTTCTGTCTTTGTTTCCCTTGCTTCGGGAGGGGCATGATGTGACTATATTTCCATAATTTTACCTATATAATTGATATAATGTTGTTTGCCTTTTTAGTAGGTAGAAAAGAGCTAAGAGGAGGGAGAGAATTTGGAGCTCAAAAGTTTTGTCAAAATGTTTAGTAATAAACAAATAATAAATGTGTAGAAATAAAGATTAAATTTTTAAATCATAATTTATTTATGATTTAGTTGATAAATCAGAGAGAATTGGTTGCCTAAGGAAGGAAGATGACAAGTAACTTGCGCATGACCACTTGACTTTCTTCAAGTCCCAGCTAAAATTCCTTATGTAGGAAGTCTTTTCTGGGCCCTTTTAATTCTAGTGCCCTTCATCTGTTGATTATCTCCAATTTATTCTATAGATAACTTGTTTGTACACTGTTGTTTGCACCTTCTCTTTCTCATTATATTGGGCATTTTTCAAAAGCAGGGACTCTTTTATCTTTCTTTCCCTTAGTATGTAGGTCTTCTTAATTCCAAGTTTAGTATTTTAGCTATTATGCCAAATTCTTGCTTAATAGTTGTCATTCCAAAGAGTTCTATAGATTTTACAGAGAATGTTATGGTTATTACATAGTCCCAAACTATATATTTTTCAGTCTATTTTTTCTCTAACATAAATCGAAGGAACCTTAATTAGGATTATGATGTAGTCCCTATATAAATAATGATTAAAGCTCTTCCATGCCCTTCCTATTCTATTTCTTAAATGAAATATAAATAAATTAATTACATTTATAAAACTAGATTTATGTATCAAATAACAAGTTTGTCACTTCTTCCCTGAATAGTTTTCAGTATAAATGATTGCTGATAAGGCTTGAGTGTGCAAGGGGAATAGTGGACTCGAATGTTTGTCATTGTTTTAATTGCTATAGCTCTAGTTTCTGAAAAGGTTAACATTGACTGTCATGGCTTCTTTGCTCATTACATCTGAAGTTGTTTAAATTTAGCTCAGAATTTACCTTCTCTTCTCTCTGGCTTAAGCTATGAAATCTTGCCATGTCTGTGTTAAAATTGCACTTCAGAGTTTTCTAAATATAAATGAGTAATGTTATATATCTATGTTGATATATAGAGATATATGGTATATATACATATATGTATATATATATATATACACACACACACACATATATATATATATATATATATATATATAGATATATATATATATAGAGAGAGAGAGAGAGAGAGAGAGAGAGAGAGAGAGAGAGAGAACAATACTTAAGGCATTTATTTTCTCACACATCATGTGTTTATCTCCCATCAACATCTAAATACACAGAAGATTATTATGTAAATCTAATCTTTTGCACAATCATTTTAAGCATTGTATCTTGAGGGGAAAAAACAAACTCAAGTAAATGATAGCTATTTTTAAAAATGTTGTTAAAGATAGGGAATCACTGATCTTTGCTAGCATGGCCGGATTAGAACTATGCTCTCCTCTAAAGTGATGGGCCTGGGAGCCTTCTGCATCCCAAGATCTGTCTGGCACTCAACAGGCAGTGTTACTTGATCACAGCTGGATAAAAATGCATACCCAGGGCAAATCTGTAAACACCAGCTTAATCTGCATGGGGAAAGTTACTGTCATCTCCTCAGACAGAAAAAGCCTTCAGGATACATTCCAGCAGTAACAATCACTTCAGTTCCTTACAAATGTTGTCAGATTTAGACTCGGAATCACTGTAAATGTCAGAAAGTTGCAATAAGAAAAAAAATGTGTATTTTTTTTCTTAGAATTCATTTTTTAAAGGTTAAAAAGAAGGTTAATAAAGGTATCCAATAGGGAATCCATTTCTCCTTTACTTGTAGCTGCCATCCATACTTTCACTTTGCATTATTTCAGTTATATAAACTGCCATCTCCACAGAATTGCATTAATTTCTTTCCTCCCTCCCACCCCCAAATCCCTTCTCCTTTTTGAATAGAAGTTAAAGGCATAATTTGTCTATATTTTATCTTCCTCTGATTAGGTTAGGACAGGAAGCATAAGACGTTCCCATCCCGGGTTTTCCATTAACTCTTGTACGTTAGTTTCCTAATCTATTGAAGTATTGATTAAATGATCGTTAAAATCTTTTTCTGCTCATTATTCTACACATTAACCTGATAAAGATACTAATATAAATTTTATTAGAGCTAAATTCAACTACAGTATCAGGAGAAGCATGAGGAGAAGCTAGAACTGAACTCATAGGGGAAAAAGAGGAAAAAAGAAGTAGAAATATAGCACCCAGAGGTAATTACCCCCCAAACACTAGAGCTAGTGCTCTGCCTATGAAAAATCATAATACTAAAATATAATGAAAGGAAATCCCAAATCACTTGTCTGACATTTAAATAAATTAATCTAAAGGGAGCTAAATTTGGCTCGAGTCTATCTTTGCAGATTTATTACAATTATTTGCCTTCATGTATTCTATATTCTAGCCAAATTGTCCCGTTTGCTTTCCCTATATGCTGTATTCTATTACCCATCTTTGTATTTTTGATACAAGCTGTCTCCAATGTCTGTAATGCATTCCCTCTTCAAGTCTGCCTCTTAGTATCGTTCGTTTCCCCAAGTCTCTTCAAGTCACTTCGCTGTGTCTTCACAATGCCTTAAGGGTACCTTTCTTCTCCCCTTTTCCAGTATCCAATGAGTGATGCCTTTTTTCATTAGAACATAAGCTCCCTGAGGGCAGGGGCCATCTGTTTGCTTATATTTATCTCCCTAGTGGTTAGTATATCAAAAGCACTGAATAAATGTTCTATCTACTTATCCTTCTTGTGAGACTGTCCCTGTCCCTCTTCAATTATTTTGTATTTACTTATATGTCTACATTATTTTAACTATTAAGAATTGTCTAAAGTTAAAAAGGATTTTTATGTCAGAGGCTTGGTGCAGAAAAGTTGATATTGTTGGACAGAAAAATACACTTCATCTTCTGTGGTTCACATCTGTTTGTTTCTAAGATTTGGTAGCTCATAGTTGCTGCTACACAAAGAGCTTTCAGTCTGTCCCTATCAAGTACAAATAAGCTTTCTAGTTACTGCATCTAGAAGGGAACTAAAATAGGCATTTGGTTGCCTTGTTCCTCAACTGAGGTTTCTAGTTTCATCATAATTAGTAGTACCAGGAGATCTCAACAGAAGGAAAAAGTTACAGATCAGTAGAGAAACATTTCTTTGCCTGGAGGAAATAATGGTAGCATAGCTTCCAGAAAAGAGAAGATTCCAAATCAAATAAGGCTCAGGGGGAGCAAGCTCAGTGAGACTACGGTGATGACATCTCAAAAAGACTTAGTGGAACTACAGCACCAAAAATATGAGTTGCTTAACTATTCTTTAGTCAGTCAATCAATACAAATGCATTAAGTACTTAGTATTGTGCTAAGTACTGGGGGTACAAAAAAGGGCAAAAGACAGTCTTTTCCCTCAAAAACTTTACAATCTAATGAGGAAATAACATGTAAACACATAAAAGCCAAATTATATACAGAATACATTATCAAAAATGAAAACACTAGAATTAAGAGAAGTTGGGAAAATCTTATTAAAGATGAGATTTTAGTTAAGACATTCTCTATGTGTATACCTCTTCACTTATGGGCCCCAGTTACATATATTACTTAGGTGTATGTCCCTTCATGCTTTTTTTGGACACATATGTTCCTTACATACATATGTCATAATTATGCCCTATGTATTTCCATGTTATCACTGATAATATGATAGATTATTTTTGCTTTTTTTTTTAATGGGAGATCATAGGGATTTTGCATTGATATTTTTCTTAACATGCTTTGATGTGCCCCATTAATCAAAAGTTGCTGCCCTGGTAAGGATTCATTTCTGTGAGATTCTCATGTGTGAAGTGATATCCCAGACAGGGCAGGTACATATAGATACCTAAAGGCAAGTACACTCAAATGTACAAATGTAAAAAGCAGACATGTTAATTGCAACTGTAAATGTTCATTTGAAAAAAAGGTAAACAAGCAAGCAAGCCAGGTATCAGGGGTCTTATTTAATGTTTGCATTTGTCAATAGATGGATGGATGGATAGATGGATAAATGGATAGATAGATAGATAGACAGACAGATAGATAGATAGATAGATAGATGCATAGATATACACATAAATAGGGAACATAGGTAGATAGATAATGTAGAGATAAATTCATAAATGATAAATGAATTACATATGTGTATATAGGTATATATCCCATTAAAGTCATCCTTGTGAACAATTCAGATAATTACATTTAATGATGAAAGAAAGAAGATATAGATTATCCAGTTTGCTGGACACCACTGTTCTCCAGCATTTCCCCCCAATCAATCAGAATATATGTTATTCTTTGTCCTTCCCTCTCAATATAAAGGAGCAAGTGCAGAGGATACTCCGCATTTAAAACTTTGCTTTGCTTTTAGTCTTCAAAACATGTGGAATTCACAATTCACCATAAAATAAATATGCCATTAAACATTTATTTCTAAGGTAGGTCTTCTAATGTTCTGCAGGTAGGTTTCTAGAAAAATATCTTCCACTTGGCTGCCAATGGAGAAAATACAGTAGTAGTAAAAATGTGATAGACAAGTCCCAGAAACAGTGGGACTAAATTTCTTTGTTGTTGAAGTTTCTGGTTTTAACCAAACAGGCTCTGAAAAAAAAGACAAACCTGGCATCTTCCTATTAAGGCCAGATATAGAGATTAATACCTCCTTTATCCTAGTCAGGTTGATATTCTTTTACCTTGATGTTCTCTGTGTCTTTAATGTCATTTTGTGGCTCCCTTCGTATGTGAAGAATATGAAGTGAGAAAAAATAGTTTGGTAACAAACAAAATGGCACTATGGAGAAATGTTTGCTTCAATCTATTTTGGGAAATGATTAAAAAAAGAAACCTGTTATTTTATATTCACTAGCTTCAAGGTGGTATAGACTTTTCATGTTTTGGTTAAATGTGCTGCTATAGAGAAGATATGATAAGGCTAAAATGCAGGGTTTAAAAAATCTCACATTTAAAAAATACAGTTTAAAGATTCTACATTTGTGAAATAATTAATACTTTGGATATTACATAATGGAAAGGCACTTTTGTTTTCAGAGGCAAAAAATAATTAGTAAATTTGTAACATATGCTCTTAAACTTGAAAAGATACAGGATAGGCAAATTGGATTATATGGTGGAATAGCTTTCTACATTAAAAAGATATTTTTATCTAAAGAAATCTAGAAACCAAAGCAGAGAAGCATTATTGAGAGTAATTCAGTGAAGCCCAAGAAAGGTAAAATAAATACAGTCTTATTATTTGAGTGTGCTACACTCCACCTAGACAGAAAGAAGAAATAGATGAGGAGATTAGGAAGAAATCACAATCTTAGCACAGAAGCATTATAGTGTTAGAAAGCATTAATTATTAAGTCATTTCCAGGAGCTGTCAAGAGAAAAGAATGTTATTCCATCTTCTAATTTCTCAACAATAATTTCATTCTCTGAAGGATGGAGGAATAAACAAAAGAAAATATGTGGGGTTCAAGTTTCATCATACAAATGGACTATTTACTGGTACGGGCATCATGGGAATTTACAGAGAATCTTATAATTTGTAATAGTCAAATAGTGGAAAGCAAGAAATATATTAAATACAATCTTGTGCTCTGTTGTTTAGAAATTTTATTAATTACTTAGTTAAGGATACATGTTACTTAATTAGCACATCTGTTGTTGCTAGAAAGCTAGGTGAAATACTTAACAAACTAGATGAGAGAAACAAGAATCTTAAGGAATAGGAGAAACTGGACTATTAAACCAAGTCAAGTACGTTGAAAATTAACAGGAAAAAAGACAAAATCTTACCTTTGAGTTAAAAAACTCATTTTTACAAGTACAAAAATGAGGGAAGTATGATGATGTAATGGTCCCTCCTAAAAAAAGGGGGGGGATTTTAATTGGATAAAAGTTTAATATAAACCAATAGTTATTATTCTGTGGGAGTTTTATACCCCTCAAAGAACGAATTTTTCTTAAAGTCAGAAATTTTCTTTTTTGTCACTATATCCCCAATAACTGGCAAAATTCCTGGCAAATAGTAGGATGTGACAAATGTTTCATGAATAGAATTGAAGATCTCCTAAACTTGGATGTTCTGAAGGCAATTTCAAGCGTGGCATATATATTAGATTAAATAATAAGCAAAATGAACACATTTTCTGACACACAAAATCAGGATCTATGTATGATTTGACAAATGATTTATTTTGACAAAGCCATATTTAAAATATACTTTCTGGGAGGCAAAGTAATACTCCAGTAAGATTGCTGACTTTGGATCCAGAGAAGTTGGGGATATAATACTCATTTATTAAGCATACTAGCTGAGTGATCAGGGACAGAAATCATTTAATTTCTCTAAGACCCAATTCCCCTCTCTAAAAAAAATGGAGATAGTGATAGAACTTACTTCATATACATCTCATATTTCTTCTTCTGTAGGAAACTATTCCTGGTTCTCTATTTGTTAGTGCCCGCCCCTGTAAGTTTGTGTTATATTTGTATTGTATAAATAAATGTAATACTATAATTACATAGTATATTATATATATGTTTTGTGTCTAATTAGATGCACACATGAATTTATGTTTTTATATAGTTATATGCATGCATGCTTGCATGTAGCAAAACATGTACATTACATGTTTTGTATGTAGTTACACATGTGCATGTATGTTTTATATCATTTCCTTGTACAGTGTGTTCTTGTATATAGTTTTGTGTGTATGTATGTGTGTTCTGTATGCCGTTGCATATGTACATACATGTATGTTTGCACATAGTTACATATGTATATACATGTATGTTTTGCACACCATTACATATATACATATCATCTCCCCCATTGAGCAAATGGATTCATCTTTGGATCTCAGTACTTAGAACCATGTCTGTGTATTGAGAATGAGTTTCTTGTCCTTACATGACTAAATACAATAAAATCATTTGGTGATGGAGTGTTTTCATGTTATTTTCCATAACTTATAACTGGTAAATAATATGGGTGCTTGTGTGTGTGCTCATAAACAATTGGTAAATATATGGAATAATGTATGGGATTTCCAAAGACAAACCTCCATTGGGAAATTTTGGTAAATAGCCCTGAGATTAATTTATGTCAAACACTAATCACATTAATTCATAAACAAATTTAGGTCATTGACCAACAATTAGAATCTCTGTAACATCCAACAAATATCTATTACTAAATCTCTATCAATTGGACACTATCAGCCTTCAGTCTGCTTTTAGGTAATGATCAAATCTGCCTCTTGTATTCCCTACACTTGAGATTCAAGCAACCCTCATGTTCACTGATTGACAAGATTCACCAACTTGTTGGCAACCACTTCAGAAGGGACATGTGCCTTTTGGCTCAGCAGAAAAGAAATCTTATCCTCAAATACAAATATGAGATAAGCTCATAGGGAGCCCTGGGAAATCAAGGTGATGAGTTGTTCTTAATGTTTGTATTTTTAAATAGATAATGTAAATGTATACATTTGATTAGTAAAGTTTGATTATTAACAATGAGAAGTGTAAGTTTAGTTTTTCCACTATGCTAATTAACATAAATAATGACAAATTGGTTTCACATGTACACTGGACATTAGAGCCTATCACAGCAGGCATTTGCTTGCTGATCAATAAATTACTATATAGGAATCAAAATAAATTCTACATCTAAATTATTTTTTCAAGTCATGAATATGATAGAAATTTCAACTATTAAATTTCTTATATGCAGATAATATTATAAGAACCAAAACATATAATATATACTTTTCAAATCTAAAAAAATGATAAAAATATCAGCTATTGCAAGACAATATGTTATTTTATGTTTGATTATTAAATTGTTTATATATGTATTAAATACATATGTATATTCCTACATATATATTCCTTTGTTTACCCGTTATTAATTTCTTTGTTAATTGATTGATGTTTTTCATGCTTGTGATTTTATTGGAATGAAAAACTTCTATAGAAATTCTTCCACTTATACAGATTAGCCATTCATCATTGAGACCTGTCATACTGAAAGGGCTAGGAACTTTCTCTTTCTTCTACTATTAGTATATGTCAGAAGTCAACCTCCAAACCAGGTCTTCTTGTCGCTTAGGCTTGCCTTCTATCCATTGTGTTATACAGTCCATCAATGTCACCCTCATCGCAACCACCATCACCATTATCATCACATTTACATGGTTCTTTAAGATCTGTGAAACGTACATATGCACAAATGTGTATGTATGTATAACATGTGTATATGCATGTGTGCATACATACACAACACATGTTATACATTTGTGTGTATTCTGTTTTACATAAAATATATCCTATTATATATATATCTATATGTAATATAATCTATTGCACCCACACATATATAGATATAAAATTTGATAACAGCGTCCTCATAACTAAGAAAAGGTAAAATGTTCAATTTCTCTAAAGTTAAGAAGTGCTATATTCAATACTCATCTCTGACTCAGTATTGCTATGTGACCCTAGATAAATAAATCACTTAAACGTTCAATGTCTCAGGCAACATTCAAAGCCTAAATTGCAGAGAAAGTGGAGGTTTATCACTTGAGTGTTTCCTATCTGCCTGTGAAAGTACATTTTACGTTCCTACATCCTATTTTCACAACATTGGGAATAGGGATCAATGTTTTCAGAAAACCATCATTTCCAAAGTTTTCTGAAACAACCCTCTTAATTGAGTATAAAATCTCTATCTGTGGTGGAGGAAAACCACCCAGAAGTCATTTTTTCCTGGGGTGGTGGGGGGAAGAAATGTAGAACAAATATCACCCCTCTGACTACCAGCATGGGAACTCAGCTGTTTCCAATGCAGGAAACCCTGGCGGCAGGGAGCTGTCATCAGCTTAAACCTGGGTCCAAGATCAAGGGGGTGGTCTAACTGCAAATGTCAATACTTACAAGAATGGCGGCAGAATGTCCATGAATTGAGGAAGTCAGATTGGGAGGCAGAGCTTTCAACTTAGCTTAAAACTATTTTCTCTTATCTGGTTACATACTTCCCCCCTAACCAGATCTGGACTTTGGATATACTTCTCGGACTTCTGATCTCTGCATATTTGCTACCAGAATATTTGAACTCCTAAGTATGTTTGTGTGAAACTTCGTGTCTATGGAAGAAGGAGAACTAGGAAAGACTTTGGGGAAAAACAAACAAACATCTAATCCAACTTCTTCATTTTCCTAATAGTTTGAGCCCTAGAACTTACTTTCCCAATGTCACACGGAGCTAACATATAGAACATATTGGGATATTTTAATTTAAGCCCTTTGACTCTCAATTCTTAAACCTCAACAAAACCCTTGATAATGATCAGTATGTCTAACCACTTAGTATAAACATTTTTTTTAAGTTAGATCATTGATTTATAGTTAAAATAGTTTCAGAACTAAGTTATAAATAAAAGAGATGTGGAAATTTTTAAGTCTTTAGGAAATGTCAACCTCACAAATCAGATAAGTAAATGATTAAGTATTCATAAGTTGTTATTATTTCTCTTTCCTTTTTAGAGGATCATGATGTCAGGGAGGAGATGCCATGACATGTAAATGCATTGGATTTAAGTGAGGGAGGGATTTGCAAGGTCACCTGATTCAGTTTCCCCTCCAAAGTTATCTGGATCCAGTGGCAAGATATATCGATCAAGATGAGTGGAGATGATAGAATTTTGATTGTAAAGGTTCCAATTTTGCATTGAAAATAATGCATAATTATAAACTGAGACTTGTTATTGAAAATTCCTAAAGGTTTACAATGAGGGGCTAGACACAAGTCACATCAGCCTAATTTTCAAATGCGAAATGTGAATTTGGGATTTGGGAGCATTTTCCTAAATTTCATTTAAATTTAAATTTCCTAAAATTTCAATTTTAAGTAAAATCAAATTGTCATTCGTTTAAACATGGTTTGGTATTGTGAATTACTCTGGGTTAAGGATCATAGTGAAATTCAGAAATTATGATATACTCTACAAAAACACTACAAAATTAAGGAGGGTTTCATGAAATACCATCTAAGTTTCAAATTATTGAATTTCTACAGTGATAATTGTACCTGAACATGCATTGAGAATTTGTGATTTCCTTAGTCTTGGAAACTGGTTGCTGGACAATTTCTTTCATGAGTCTTAGATTCATTCTTTCTCTGAGTTATTTATTCCTCAGTAGTTGTGCAAGGAACACAGAGGTTAGATGATTCCTAGGTTCATATAATCAGTATCAGAGACAGGGTTTGAACTTGGTCCTCCTGAAAGACCCAAGTCTTTTCTCCTCACTACTATGTAAAGAGCTACTATTTGTTAAGTTGCATAAATGGAAAAGTATTCTGGGTATTTGGAGCATCTCATCAGAGCTGCTAAAAATTATTTGAAAGTGTGCATCTTTAGTTTTTTTTTTTAATTAAGAAATTTTCCTATTGAGTGGATGCCCATCAGTTAGGAAATGACTGACTAAGTTATGGTATATGAATGAATATTATTGTTCTATAAGAAACAATCAGCAGGATGATTTCAGAGAGGTCTAGAGAGACTTACATGAATTGATGCTAAGTGAAGTGAGAAGAACCAGGAGATTATTGTACATGGCAACAACAAGATAATGTGATGGTCAACTCTGATGGACATGGTGCTTTTCAACAATGAGATGATTCCAGCCAATTTCCAATGGAGAGATCCATTCCCATCTAGAAGGAGGATTATGGGAGCTTAAAAAGGATCACAACACAGTATTTTTACCTTTTTTGTTGTTCTTTGCGACCTTTTTTTTTTCTTTCTCATTTCTTTCTTTTTGATCTGATTTTCCTTGTGTAGCAAGATAAGTGTGGAAATATGTATAAAAGAATTGTGCATGTTTAACATATATTGGATTACTTGTAATCTAGAGGAGAGGATGGGGGAAGAGAGGGAGAAAATTTGAAATACAAGGTTTTGCAAAGGTGAATGTTGGAAAACTATCTTTGCTTGAATTTTGAAAATTAAAAGCTATTTAAAAAAGAAATTTTCCTGTCAAACTTTATTACAACTAATGCACTAACTGCTTTTTGATCTCTGCTTCTTTTTGTATGTTTTCTGCCTCTGTTTACAAGTGTAATATGGTTAAAATGATGACTCCAATATGAAGTTTTTGGCTTGACTTGTCTAGAGAGATAGATAGTCTAGATAGACTTCATTGTCTATCCTGAAAATATAACAGTAAGTCTACAGGCAATGGTTTTCAGTCAAAAGAAGTCATGTGAAAAAAAGAACTGGCATGTAAAAACAGAGAAATCTCTGCTTAGTGGAGAATTTAAGGGAGTGAAGAGCTAACTGTTCACAGATGCCTAGTTTATTTTATTTTTCATCAGGCCAGTGAGTTCATTGGTTTAGCAAACTCTCAGTGAGGAAACTTCTTCTGCTCATGAATATTGATATTTCTTCTACAACTTATTATCTTAGAGAGATGCCTGTCTCACTGAGGCATGAAGTGACTTGTCCAGGATCATATAGCCAATATGTGACAGAGACATGATTCACTCAATTCCTGATTTTTAGATTTCCGATCCAATTCTTTATTTTACTGTGTTACTTTCATAATTTAAAATTTTGTAATAATTATATATACATCCACATATTTTTAAAAATTATGCAGTTTTTTCTATTATTATTAGATCATTTAAAAAAGTATGATACGAATTTGCCTCATATCAAAATGTTGGATTTTATGGTTCAGAAAAATGAAGCCATCAGTCTGGTTTCCTGAATGGCCAAGACTTGTGAACTGTCAATCACAGATGCTTTTTCCCATATACTGGTTAGGGCTTGCATGGATGAGATGGTTTCATCCAATACTAAATTGTCTCCATCAATAAGCAACTGGCCCGAAGGCAGAAAGTGACAGGCAATACTTTGAAAATTAATTTACTTAACTGACATTGCTGGTCTTTCAGGAGTGGACACCTCTGTGGGCTGTTGCTCCATGCATGTCAGCAAAATACATGTTTCTCAGTGTTAAACAGATCAGTCATCACTATTCCCCTTCAATTCCACAGAGTAATGTAAATCTAACTTAAGTACAGCAAAGTATTGTCTGTTTCTATTCTAATTCTGTTGACCCATATCTGGAGC
Source organism: Antechinus flavipes (assembly GCF_016432865.1). NCBI lineage: Eukaryota > Metazoa > Chordata > Mammalia > Dasyuromorphia > Dasyuridae > Antechinus > Antechinus flavipes. Next base: position 45,218,257 of record NC_067400.1, read on the forward strand.
AGAGAGTGTTTTCTATACAATAAAGCAAATAATTTCCCTGAATCACCTTATGCTGTTGTGTTTTTTTACCCAGAAGGCATGATTAATTTTTTCTCCCTCAGTTAATATACTCTGGACTATGAAGACGACCCTATCTTTTCAGGCATTTTTTTAATATTTTTATACCACCTTAGGCCAGGAAACTCCTATCTTTTCTTTGCTATTAAGAGGATGTTTTTGTTGTAGAAGAGGAGAAAGTATGTGTTTTACTGGTCTTAAAAAAGAAAAAAAATTAATGCATTCCATAAACAACATTCTAGTTCAGGAAAAAAGTCTACCTTGGATTTATACTTGGTACCAATTTATGTTGTAATATTCCTGACACTGTCACTTAATTTGCCTAGTTGCTCATGGTCTAAATGTAGGTAATTTACCAACCTTTAACAATTTTCAGCTTTGCTAAATGGTACAGAGAACTACAATTACATTTCAAAAGCACTGGCGCTCTATATGTCAGGAAAAAGCACCTACAAAGACATAATTACAATGTAATTGCCCACAAGTTCATGAAGTAAACATACATTATTAGGAGGCACTCATCTGTTCAATTTAAGCAACATTACAGAGAACATATTGCATAAATAGGAAGCCATTTTGTGAATATTACTGTAATAACAGGAGTTTAAATTGAAATGTGGGGCCTAAGTCAATGTATTCTTGAGATCACTTCAGATTTGTCAACCAATATCCAGTGGTGTTGATTTTCTCCTATTTTTAAAATTCATTTAAAACATTATATTCATATTATATGAACATGTATACTCAATGTAAATTATCACATTTGAAATAAGAGTAGTTCATGGGAAAAAAAAAAAAAAAAAACCCTTGCTAACACTTGGAAAGGATTCCTATTTGTCTTATGTATTTATGAACATAATGACCATGCACAAAACCAATTCACATTTTATTTATATATATAAGCACACACACACACACACACACACACATATATATATATACACATATTATCCACTTATATCCACACACACATATATCTAGATAGATCCATATATCTAACTATGTATCTATATATCTATTTATCTATCTATCCATCCATCCATCCATGCATCTATCCATCCATCCCTCCATCCATCCATCTGTTCATCTATCTATCCATCCATCCACCCATCCATTGATCTATCATCTATTTCTATACACACAGATGTTTTGTAAATGAAACATCCAGTGATTAATATTCTGCTTTAAATATTTATATGTAGGATATATTTTCATAATCTAACAATTTTAATCATATAGCCTGGGCCATATCAAACGAATATGCCTTATGATAATGTATTGGCGTTGTATATTTTTCAGGAACTTTCCCCTCCATAGTTTTTAGAAGCCAGTTTTTGCTCAAAGCCTCCACATCATCCCTTCAGAATGACTGGGACTCCCCTGTGTGAAGTGAAAATACCCTGCAATGAGTTAGGAGAGCAGTATGCTATTTATTAGCTGCAATTACATTTGTAATATTGCACCTTTTGTCCTGAAGCTTCCCCAAGCACTTTACAAACAGATTCTATGTCAGCATCACCTCTGACGCACCTCACACCTCTGGCATATAAGATAGCAACTGAATAGGTAAGGACATAACCATGACATCCAACTGCCTCAAACAAGAGCAGTTTTTAAGAATGAAAAATAAGAATTCTGCCTTCTGCAAGGTATACTCTAATAAGAACACAATATAAATATGTTTCTTGCCTCCCACCTCTGCCTTGCTTTGTTCATTTGCTAAGTACTAAACAGTATTATCATTCCACCTTGATTTGGGGGGACTTCAGAGCATCCTAAAGGAAGCACTCCTATGCTGAGCCAATCTAGTCATCCTGTAATTTGATGTCATATTTCACTTTGTACATTTAAATGATTTAAGATTCAGGTACACTGTTGTCGTTTAGTTATTTCACTCTTGTGTGACTCATTGTGACCTCATTTGCAGTTTTCTTGACACAGATGTTTAAGCGATTTGCCATTTTCTTTTTCAATTCATTTTACAGATAAGGAAACTGAGGCACACAGGGTTAAATGACTTGCCCAGGGTCACACAGCAAATAAGAGTCTAAGATTAGATTTAATTTTAGAAAGATGAGTCTTCCTGACTCCAGGCCTACATTTCTGAAGTAGTGGATTTAAAAGAAGAATTCTTAAAATCCAATCCAAGTAACAATACAAGTGATATTCTACTAGAATGTAAGCACCCTGAGGGTATGGAATGTTTTTGTTAGTTTGTTTCCCTGCAAGTTCTATTTAATGAGTGTTTACTGAGTTAACATAATAAAGATGATAGTTAGCTTTTACTTAGTGCTTTCAGTTATTTCATTTGATCCTCACAACAAAGGCAGGTCTGCTATTCTCCTAATTTAATGGATGAGAAAAACCAAGTGGAAGAAGGTAAAAAGGTTTATTTACCTGTTACTTAGAATACTGGACTTGGAACCAGGAAGATTTGTATGAATCCTAACATTAACCAAGTATGAGATTAGGAGGTAATTGATCTCACCTGAGTCTCAGTTTCCTCATTTGTAAAGTTGAGGTATCAAATGAGATCATATGTGTGAAGTTCTTTGCAAACCTTAAGGAGTTATATAAATTCTGTCTGTCATTATTTATTTATTCATTTGTTTGTTTGTTTATTCATTCATTCATCCATTTATTCATTTATTTATTTTTTTTTATTCATCTATTTATTTATTTATTTGTTTGTTTGTATATTTATTTGTGCTGAGGCAACTGAGGTTAAATGACTTGCCTAGAGTCACACAGCCAGGAAGTGTTAAGTGTCTGAGGACAGATTTGAACTCAAATCCTCCTGATTTCAGGGCTGGTGCTCTATCTATTACATCAACTAGTTACCCTAATGCTGTCTGTTATTATTGAGGAATATTAACACCTTCACCAGAGGTGCCTATAAACCTGCCAGGCAAATCACAAAACATCCTGCTACCCTCTTCTTCTGTACTACCCAAGCAACCTATCTTCCCTATTTTTAATTCATTTAAGAAAAGCTCAATATTAGCGTGAAGAAAGGAAAGAATGTACTAACATAATCCTACCACTCAGGCACTTATTATGTATGTTACTTTTGAGAAACTTACAAAATTTATAAGATTGATTGATAAAATATCCATTTATTAAGTTGCAATGGGGACAATAACTGCTGAGCAAACCAGAAACTCTTGTCAGCTGATCAGAAAATTTTTCCTCCCAGGAGTCAATTTACTAGAAAAACTAAATTAATACTATTTTGCTTTGTAAGCTTGGAGTCAGAGTCAAAGCAGAAGGAATAGCACAACCTTGATGGCTAAAGTCATCAAGACATGATAACCTGAGGTCCCCATTATCACGATACAGGAATATCTCTCAAAATAAACTGGATTTCCTTTCAGACTGCTCGGAATGATCTCCTTCCTGAATAATTTTGGCTAACTATTGAATAAGTCATGTTTTTGCCCATCTTTTTTTTTTTTTTTTAAAGCTTGATGTAGAATCTCTACAATATAAGAATATGCCTAGAAAGCCACTTAGATATCTGTTTGGACTGATCAGAGTGCCCCCTTTCCTGGACAGCTCTGGTGAAACAATGCAAATCTATGAATAATCATCTGTATATTTAATGACAGAATTTGGCTCCCCTTTTCTAGATTTCATGCAGAGAATCACTTTTCTCTGAGGGACCATCATCTTATACATGTTGCAATTAATTTGTTTAGAAATCATTTTTCATCAGTTACATATCTTTGCCTGATGTCTTTCTTGTGGGTTTTAGGAGATGGCTCAATTTCATCAATGATCCGTTGACCAGTCCACTATTAGGAACGGCTCCTTTAATAGTTGATTTCATCCATTTGGGAATGACTCCTAGAGCTTCAGTTTCAAATCGGAAAATTTTCCTGAGCACCATATTTGGAATCTTCTTCCTTGATTTGTTTGTTTCTTTCCTGGGACCCTGTTTTCAACATGGAAGAGAAAGCAAATATGTAATAAACTCTAATGGAGGTGGGGAGAAGGTACCTTAAATAGTGAATAAGGGTGGAGGCAAAGAGACCTGAGACATTAAAAAGCAACCATCTCCTACTTCATTGCTAATGCTCAGGCTGCCCTTTGAGTATCTCCCAAAATATTCTTTGCTAAAGCAGCAGCAGTCTTTGATGAAAATAAAAAGTAAGACAGTCCTTTGAGGTAAATGCTCCTTCATGTCATAATTGGTTCTGATGTTAATCCTAAAATGGTTAATTCCATATACCTGCTGTGTATTTAGAGGAGATGATCTAGGAAGACTTCCTTTTGAAGAAAGGTCAGAAATAGCCCAAGGACTTGTTATTTACCACATGTCATTTTTGTAAATGTACATTTCCTTTGAAAGCATAGCCACCCGTGGGTTAGCAGCACTAAACATCCAAAATGGTTTGGCAAATTTGGAGACAAGCAAATGAGTCATACTATTTGTATCTACTAAGCACTTCATTGTCACTGAACAAATACAGATGTAGTCAAGTGGAAACCTGCCTCTGACCTGAAAAATTAATCCAGGGAAAAATCTATTGGGAAGAGCCCGGATTATCAGTTCCTTGAGGGTAAGGATCACATTTTTGTGTGTCTGCAATATGTATCAAAAACATTATCAAACCAGCCCAAGAATTATGGATTATGTGCATTTTGTTTATCTCTGGGGTTACGAGGAGACACAATTCAGTTCCCACCTTCAAAGTGATTACATGTTTGATAAGTTTATGTATCAGGATCTGACGAGGAGGGAAGAAGAGAAAGAGAGAGAGAGACAGAGAGAGAGAGAGAGAGAATGAACAGCTATAAACATCTAGAAAAAGTTTCTTATAGATAGTGACACATGCCTCAAATGACTGTAGGGATTTTCATTGATCAATCAATCAATAGGCAATGTTTATTAAGCATTTAGTTTATTAGATAAGCAAGGTTTATTAAACATTCTAAGAGATGGAGTTGAGAAGAGAATACATTCCCAGCATGAGAAATAGCCTGTTCAAAGAATAAGTTGAGGATGGACTCCCAAGTCCAAGAAATGGCAAATTATCCAATTTGGCTGGAATACAGAGTGTGCAGGAGAATGATGTGAAAAAGGCATAAAATGTAGTGTAGACAAAGACAGGCTTTTTATTGTCTAAGTAAATCTGTGTGCAAGAAATTCATATAGAAATATAATACTTATATGAGTACTATAATATAAAAGAGACTAAATAACCAAAATTTACCCCAAAAAACTTTAAGAGAATTTGAGTATTGTATTTGTAATTATGTTATAGAACCACAGAAGCTTTGAGTGAGAAGGAACTGTATAAATTAATTCCACTATGGAAACTCATCATCACTTCTACTATGGAAACTCATCAAAAAGAACAATAATAACTATTAACAGAAAATTACAGCCAAGGATTTATGAGAAATGAAAAAAATATGTAGTTGTTCTCAAATAGTTGATATTATAAGGTTTATACAAACTATTTCTCATAATGATGAAAATATCTTGGAGAGTAATTTTTGAAAAATTGTGAACAGCAGGCTTGGAGTTGGGCAGATGGTAATCCGATATTCTAAAGTAGAAAGAATGTAGATTTTTTTGTCTATAAATTTATATAACAGATATCCACTTTTGGTGCAATTCTTGAAGTCATTAATAAGTGCATAGTTTGTGAACATGTGGAAAGGGAAATTATGAAACCATCATTAATAAGAACAAACAAAGATTCATCACAATATTTCTCTCTCCCTCTCTTTCCCTCCCTCCTCTCTTTTTCTTTCTCACTCTCTCTTTCTTTATATGTGTATATATACATATGCATTTATATGCATATACACATTTATGTATACACATAGATGTGTGTATATATTACAAGTATGTATATATATTCTTTGCCTCAGTTTTCTTAACAAAGCTCTTTTGCTTTTTCATATTTAAATTATTCTGTAAATTTAAAACTATGAAAAAGATTAAGAACTATATATTATATTATGGCACAGTTCAATAGATGAGAGGTACTGGTTACATGATCGTCTCAAAAAGTGGTGATAAATTGATTGATATCAATGTGGAGGAAGAATTCGGGTGGTATGCCATAATACTCTGTTCTTGATCCTGTTCTGTTTAATGCCAGCAGCCTCAATAGCATGCTTATCAAAATTGCAAATGACAGAAATCCATAAATAATCATCTGTATATTTAAGGACAGAATTTGGAATCCTAAATAGCTTATCAACTCAGAATAATGGGCCAAATCTAATAAGATAATTTTATAAAGATAAGTATTAAGTCTGACAAAGAAAAAACTATCTTCTTAACACCAATATTCTTCTAAGGATATGTTGTTATGAATCACAAGATACTAAGATCTTCAAAGAACTGAATTTATAAATTATACAAACATAATTAAAAGAAACATGGTTAGAATAAATAGATCAAAAGTCATTACAATTATGATGTAACAAATGGCACAATAGGTATATTCTATGAAATGTATGATCAGAAAAATAAGTGGTCTACTCCTTACAACTGGTATAAGGCATAGCAAGGAAGCAACAGCCAAAGTATCGTATCAGAACTCAATTAATTTGATTTAAAAATATAGAAGCCTTCAGCATGATGAATATATTCTCTTTGAAAAATAGGTGAAAGGATATGAATAAAAATCCCACAAACTAAGATATGCATGGGTTACAATCTTCATTTTTGCAATGAATGTCCAGATATTGAAATTATCACTATTAAAATAATTGTAAAGATTTCTATGGGATCTAGATTAGAGTTCAAAAAATAAAATGCACAGATAATAGATAGAGAAGACATAAGTAGGTAAGTTAAATATTTTGATTCAACACTTGGATTGGAATCTTTTGATTCTAAATACATAACTCTCTCTACTTAATGAAGTATCATTTTGAATGCAGTTATATCTGGGGCAACATAGCTTAATGGATCAGTTGCTGTTTTTAAAATTAGGAAAACCTGAATGAAAATCCTTCCATGGACACTGGCTGTGTGACTCTGAGTGACTCACATAAATAAGACTTCCAATGCCTCAGTTTCCCTATCTGGAAAGTGGGGAGTAATCATAGCACCTACTTCAGGGGGTTCTTATGAGGCTAAAATGAAACAATATAATAAAATGAAACAAATTCAACTCTAAAATGTTATATCACTTTTAGAAATTATTAATGTGATATATTCTTTATAATGAAATAAAGCAATTTGTTACATGTCTATGTTTTCTATCAAAATATATCATTTAGTTGAAAAAAAATATTAATGAGACAAATGAATAACCCACTAATTTATACCTAAGGACACCTTCACAGGTATTGTTTAAAAGTGACCAGAAGAAGTTAAGTTAGTAATTAAGTAAATATTGTAATAAGTACAGCTCTGACACACCACTTGAAGCTTATCACTCCCCAGGGAACAGATACTTAATTTGTGGCCATGATAATAACAACCTAATGAACCTCACATCTTGCTGGATAGCTTAATAAACTTCAAAGAAAACAAAACAAGACTCAATGAGTAAAAGTACATCCTTAGCTTTTCATTAAACAAAATGAGCATGAGTCAAGGCCCAGCATGGCATCCGAAGTTAAAGCTCCCCAACCACAAAGCAAATGTATGCAGAGAAATGGACAACAAAAGCCATAGCTTGGAGCCCTCCAGTTGGGTCTCCATCAGGGTTGCTCACAAAAGCCACCATTCTCCCTGTTAACAAAAAGTGGTGGGTATGTTCTTCCCTAAATCCTCTTTGCTTCCTATAATCCACCTTGTACACTTTATCTCAAGTGTGTTTTATCTGATCTAATCCTGGGCTCATTCACTCAGCAGATAGAAGAAGGAACAGGATTATTTCACACTTAAGCAAGGTCCAATCTTTATGTGATCCACAAGAGGACACCTGGATAATGCAGAATTATCTCTGAAGCAAGAGGTTCGCTAGGTGCTTGAGCTGAATCATGCTTTCTAAGGCAATAGTTTTTCAGGAAATAAAGCATTTTATCAAGGTTTTTTAACAAGTGTTGTATTTGAAAGGGACTTATTAGGATTTATGTGAATGTGTATATATTCAAGTGCATATAGATGGATGTAGGTCTTTGGATGCATAGATGGATATACAGATATAAATCTCTGTATCTAAATTTGGGGGGAAGAATCTCTGTACTATCAAAATGTTGATAAAATAGTCAAAGAAATCAGTTCACATTCACATTCATGTCCTTCTTTCATATGAATGTTGTCCAAAGCTTAAAATGCTTTGAATAGGGGCAGGTTTTGTGGCTTAGTAAATTAGTCCTAGATTTATTTTTTTTTCAATGCAATGGCCAAGAAAGCTAAATAAAAAATAATCTAAGCCCCCCCTGAAGCTAGGGAATGTGGATTAACATGATGAGAGCTGAGCTTCCCTGGTTTGGCTCAGCAGGAACATTAAATGTAAAAGTATACATACACATATATAATGCTAATGGAGACAAAAAGGAAAGGCAATCCGGTGTAGTGCACAGAGAATTGGCTTTAGTTTCTGGGATTAGGTCTCACCTCTAATTCATATTGGCTGGCTGAATCTCCACAATTTATTTAACCTCTTCCTGCCCTAGGAAACTCGACAGTGGTTCTCAAACTTTGGTTTTCAGTATCTTTATCCTATTAAAAATTATTGAGGATCTCTCCAAAGCATTTTTGTTTATCTGGGTTATATTTATAGACATTTACCATATTGGAAATAAAAACTATTTTTGAATTTGTAGACCCTCTAAAAGGGTTTCAGAGATTCCCCAGGCTTCTTTAGACCATATTTTGAGAACCACTGCTCTAGAAGAATACAATTGATGAGCAGGTCCTAATCTGCCTTGATAGAGGTGAATTTCTTCCCCAGAAGTTCCCTCTATTATTAATTTGTTGTTATTTAAAAATTATTATTGTCATTATTAATTTGTTGTTATTAATAACAACAAAAATAAGTATTTATATAGCACTTTCAGTTTTGCAAAACTTTCCAAACAAAATTCAAGCTTCACAATTCTGAAAAGTAGATATTATCAGCCCCATTTTACAGGTAATGAAACTGAGATACAGAGGATAAATTGATTTGTCCAGGGTTAGTTTACTAAGTATTTAAGGTCAGCTTTCAATGTAGTTCTTCCTGACTCCCCATCCAGAATTCTATCAACTGTACCATCTACTTTCCTCTATTGAAATGATCAATAGTTCTTATCAAAGAAAAAAAATAGAAGCACCATCATATTCTAATTAATGAATGCTCTGGGAATGAAGTTTCTTTATGGCAAAAGTCAATTCTCGAAAGGAAAATCAAAATAAAACTTTTAAATTATGACACACATGACTTCCATGTCTCAATCATCTCAATAGTATTATTCCCACTAAGTTTGGAGGACATGTACATCCAAATGTAAATCCTTCTACCCACAACTACCATTTTTCTAGAAACAACTGAATGTTGATGAGTTTGATTCTAAGAAATATTACAACCATAACAAAGCCCAGCATTCACATTTACCTCGGGCATCTCCTGGATCTCCTTTTCTTGCCATAATGGCTTGGACTTTATTGACTTCATCAGTACCTTTAGATACCCAGTACTTTGCTCTCAAATCTGCTCCACCTGTCAAACAATGAAAGAATTATTCTAAGAAGGATTTTCTGCAATTGATTATTAGATAGACTGATTACTGTTAATGAGCATCACTCGATGTGTTAACTTGTAATTTTTGGCATTTTAGGACTTCTGTCTCTAATGGTGGAATGAAAAGTTTTGACCCTTTTTAAAGAAAATTCAGTCACTAGCCAAATGGTGGGCAGACTTTTTAAGGCCTCTGAGAGTTGTGTGAAAGCACAAAAAATGTTAGTCTTGAAGAGAAATTCAATTTCTATTCCTTCTACAATTCTTGTGGGGAGATTTTAAGGACTTGACTCAGCACAAATCTGCCAGGGCCAGAGAGTTGGGGAGTGGGGATGAGGGGAACCCTTCTCTCTAGACTATGATAACTTTATTATTCCCATCTCTGACCTTGCCTTTTTGAGTATGCTGTGAGATTGGATGTTCCGTAAAGGATAATTGCACAATCTCATGAGACCTTTGCCTAGATTCTAAAGGGGGAGGGAGTTAGAAAGACAACCTCTCCCTATAACTCAAGGAGAAATGTTTATCAGAGGAGAGAGGAGAAAGAATAGGGCACATGATGGTGAATTGTTATGGAATCTTCCAACCAGTATTTGCAGCAAAAACCTAAGCACCCTGGACACAAGGCAAATAAATACAGGAGGCATTTGCAGATCATTATGGTAGGAACTGATAGCACCCTGAGAAGAGACTGCTAATTTCCCATTCAATTCAATTAAATAAATACATACTAAACATGGAACAGGAACATGGCACTATGCTAAGAGCTAGAGATAAAAAATGCAAAAACAACCAAAAAAAGAGAAAAATATCCTACCTCAGGAATTCAATATGCTTCATGAAATTATAATATCTAAGCAGATTTTCACATACCAAATTATCTAAATAGGAAAAGGATACTAACTTGTAAGAAGATAAGGAAATGTTTTTGCAGAAGAGTAAGCATCTAAAGTGAATTTGAATAGGTCCAAAGCGTCTAAGAAATGAGGTTATAGTGTATTTCAGGCATAGCCAAGAGCCTAAGGCAAAATATAGAATCAGAAGATGGACTGCAGAGGATTCATAGAATATGTGAAATCAGTCTAGAAAGCCAAGTTGGAGTGTTGGAGTCAATTTAATGGGATTTAAATGTCAAACTAAAGGATTTGTATTTTTTTTTCCTAGGGGTTATAAGAAGCACCTGAAGATTACTGACAATAACGTGAATAAAACCTGGGTTTTAGGAAGACCATTTTGCCAGTTATATGGAGGATGGATCGAAGAAGACAGAAAATCTTACTAGTGATCCTAAGCAAGTCATTTAATTGTTTGATGATGATCAAAAAATTGATGATGTTTAATTGTTTCCTTTTTTTGTAAACTGGTAATAATAATACTATCTACTTTTCAGAGTTATTGCAAGGATAAAATTAGATAATTTTAATGTACTTTGTAAATTGAAAGTGCTTTACAAATGCAGTTGGATAATAATGGCTATTATTAGCTATTAATTGAAATAGCAAGATCAGTTAGGAGTTAATTACAATAGTCTAGGAAAGACATAATGAAGATCTGAGCTTTGGACACATTATATTATTTTAAGTGCTCACATTTGTTTTATAAAAATTTCAGTTAATACTCATATTTTAGTCAATAGTTGACAAGAGATTTCATACCCTTACTCTTGTCGTCTTTTTTAATGTTTTAGAATACAGAATATGTTATTTACTTGGTTTTTTTTTTTTTTTTTTTTTTTTGCTTTCAGTAACAAAATCTCTCATAGTAAAGTGTTTTGGAACTCCTTTGTAATAGAGGTTTTGACATGTTAAAAAAATAACCTCTTTGAAAAATATCAGCGAATTTTAGTATAAATGCATCATAGTTACAAAGAAGAAATTGCCCTTCAGGTCCATGAATAAAAAGTGAAAAAACAACATTTTTCTATGGCTTCCTTCAACAAAAGGTCATTTTAAAATAGCTTAAAATAACCCCCCTACCTGGCTCTTACTAAGCTCTGTGGAAATAATTCTGTCTATAGACTGAATCATAGGTGAAAAATAACACAGGACAAAGTAATTAGCTGAATCATCTAGGAAAAATAAGATTCAAATTCTGAATCTGTGGCTTTAATATAAAATATATCAAATTGGACACTGGTAGGCTGTATCTACTTGTCTATAACAAGTTCAGGAATTTCATCATTTATAAACATAGTAGGCCCTAAAATATATTTGCCCTGATTTCTATGATCAAGATAAATTGTAAGATAAAATAAAATAATGTAGGTTCAAACATTAATTGTGGACAAGATCCCTGATGCTCAAACTAGATAGATAGATAGATAGATAGATAGATACATTAAAAAATGAACAGATAAATTACTTTGGTCAATTGGGGAAAAACTGATCAAAGCATTTGATTAGTATCATCCTGGCAAAAATTAATAAATGGGAACTTAATTTTTAACTAGTTGTGAAATTCAATAGGCAGGAGCAAAAATAATCATTAAGACAAGTAGGATGCTATGTGCTATAATAGTACAAAATTTACAAATAAACTTCAGTTAGCTCTCCTCACCCATATTTATCCATAAACTGAAAACAAATGTGAACTGTCCATCAGAGTTATTAGATAGGTGCACAAATGCCTAGGGAGTATTTAGAGAATGCTTATCAACCTAAGGTGACATGGGTTCAGCAGGGGTCAGTCCTGGGCAGCCCAGTTACATTTTCATCAATGTCCTAAGTAATGGAGAGACCATTGTTTCTTGTATTTGCAGATGATACCTGTCTGGGCCCTGAAGGGTAGAGCTGAAATACAAAATGACCTTGTAAAATAGAAAGAAATGAAATGAGAAATAAGGTGGCATAATGGTCTGGAATTAGATTATTCTGTTTTGAATTCTGATTCTCTATTTCTTATTATCTATACAAACCTGACCAAAAAATGCAATCTTTATGCATCTCCATGTCCTCATTTGCAAAATAAAGGGCCTGGATAGATAAGAGCAATGTGCAATCATAGAAAGGAAATACATACATTCATATAGACATTCATTTAAGAGTTGAATTTGAATTTTTCCAAATTAAGATTCATTATTGATAAAGTATATTTTCCAGATTGAAAAATATTTAACCTAGTTTGAATGCCATTCCTTTTCCTAGTTATCAAGTAATAATATGACTTCTTTTTATAAAGCTAAATGAGTTAGAAATATGAGGAATAGGAAGAGAACAAGTATTTATATAATGTTTGTAAAGTACTAATAATAGTGCTAAAGCTTTACAAATGTTATCTCATTTGATTTTCATGCAACCTTACAAGGTGCTATTATTATTCTTATTTTATAGTTGAAGAAACTGAGATAGACCTGCCCACAGTCACACTATTGAATCAGGGTCATTGAACTTCCTGAGGCAAAGAGAATCTGTATTTTAGGAAATGTTGCTCTATGAGATTATGACTCTTATACTAAAAGTAAAACATCGCATACAGTGAAGCACATTCTATCTTTTTTTTTGGGGGGGGGTGAGACAATACATTATAAAAAGATCATCACATGTCTGGTGCTCAGTGAAATATAGCAGATTCAGGGAAAAGATAGAATCTTAATAAAACGGGACTAGGACAATGGAACTGTTTAGGAAAATCCACATGCACAATATCCCCTTAGAATATGTAGTCAGCAGAATCATTGAAAGAAAAACTTCTTAAATTATGGGTTATGATTCCTTATGGAATCACATAACTGAATGGGGGGGTTGTAAAATATCAATCAATTCTGAAAAACATTGAAGATATTCTATATTCTGCAGTATCAAATATTCCACCAAGATTTAATTCTTTATGTAAACATAAACAAGAACATCCATCCCATTAACATAAAAATTTGCTTTTGTCTTTAATAAATGGTAAAATTATATGTATACCAAAGAATTATTTTAAATGAAATTTTTTATTATTTATTTTCAGCAATATTTGATTTCTATACTTATTTTAGATACCTATATGCTCTAGTTTATATAAAATTTTATTGGGTCAAAAGGGATAACAAATAGAAAAAATTTCAGAAGCCCTGATCTAGAGAAGAGTAGAAGTAGATGGGTTTTAAGCACCATATAAAACTTGGCACTTCCCCTAGCACTTCTACTCGATGTATTGAAATGCTATATAATTGCTAGACATGAAGAGGATTCTACTTATGCTATTTTATAAGATCATATTAGTGTTAATCACCTAATACTTTATTCAGTTTATTCACTCCAAGGCCTCTCATGGCATTCTGGGCCCTATGTGAGACATAAAATTGGGTTTCCTGGAAGAACTTATTTTTGTCACTCAGGGTGATCTATATCTTGGTGTTATATTAGAATTTTATAATTAGTGTATTCCTTGAAAGTGGAAATATGTGAAGAACTCAAGATACAACAACCACTAGAAATTACTAAAATAAGGAGAAATGAGGAATCTTGTCAAGGAAGACTCTCAATTAACAGTTAAGGAAATGAGATTTACTTGGGAAATGAAACAAAGTAACACAGTGACAAAATGGTGACAATTTGCAAAATCTGATTTATCCTCCAAAGCCAATGGATATACATATGCATCCTCCTCTGTGGTGAACTTATGGGAAGAAATAGATTGAGAGGTAGAGAGTTAGAGTTAGAAAAGATTGGATTGTGATCTGTGTTATGGGTGGGAAAAAGGTGGGTGGTGGAGTAATAAATTCATTGGATTTTAGGAATATTATTTATCACAAGTAACATGAATGCCAAGAAGTTGATCAGCTTCCACAACTCTAGAACTTCTGTGTATCTCAAATTTGAGGGAATAAAAAGGTAAATATTAAAGTGGAGACCTATCTAAAGTCACAAACCATCAAATGATTTCTTTTGTCAGCTTGGATATCCTCACCTCCTCTTCCATTTCAAGTGTTTCTGGGATTCCTGAACTCCAGTTATTTTTTTTTAAATTGTTCAGAATAAAGAATTATGCTTTAACTAAAACTATAGCTTTGTTCCTCATTTACTGTGGAACCTTTGGAAATTCAATTAGTTTTATGATTTTATGTCTTTTTTTTGGTCTATGTCCTATAAAACTCTTTTTGATGCCTTTGGGAGGTTTATCACCAAATTAGCTCCACACTTGAACAAAATGAAAAATGTTTATTGTTTCTAGTCTCCTCATCCACAATACATACCCTTGAAAGCAAGAGTCTAATGTTATGTTTTAACAACTGGCTTTCTAGAAAGGAAAAATAATGTACATATGGCAGACTTGTAGGTATGCATTATTAGCATTCTCTCCATTACTTTTATAAGATGAAACAATTAATAAAACAATAAACAAAATCCTGATTTGCAATTCTTTCCATTGTTTAAGATGTAATTGTTCAGCTGAAAATTTAATGATTGACTCTGGGGAGTTACTTGGAACTGGTTTAAAGTGAGGAGAGCAAAATACTTAAAAAGCGAAAATATACTCTAAAGATAAATTCATATCTTATTGATCTGCACGGTTCCAGGGACTATCTGATCTAGATTAATTAATGTCTTTTCTAATTTAAAGAATAAAATAAACTTTTCCATAACACAGCATAATAATAATAATAAATGACTGATGTCTTTTGAGAGAAAACTACATCTAAAATTTTATTAGTATAGGGGCCTTCTAACATGCAGTTCTTTCCATCAAAGAATATCAGCACTTGTCCTATGTATTATAGTTTTATGAAATTATCTGGAGTGCTGAGAATTAAAATGACTTATCCAGAGTGCTAGTATATTTTGGTATTGGGATCTTTCTTATTCTGAGACCAGCTCCCTATCTACTATGTCATACTGATACTAACTCCTCACTGACCCTACCACATGAATTACAGCCACAATGGTAGCATAATCTTGAAAATGGAATCACTTCCATGAAGTCATTCTTCAGTCAATTTTATTAAATTACAATTCTTTGGCAAATGGGGATTATTTCTTATTAATATTTCCCTTTCTTTTTCAACTCTTACAAATGTATCTTGCATGTAGTAGACATTTAATAAATGTTCTGAATGGAACTGGATTGGATTTCCTTCATAATATTCTGACCATCATTAAAGAGTTAATGAATCTCTCTGAGTGTCTAACAGATGCCCAGGGATTCTCAACTGTTTTGGAAGAATCTGGTTTGGAAAATATTTGGCAAAACAAACGCTAGAATTTTAGAATAAGAAATATGAATTATTGTCATCTAGTTTTCTCATCACAGAGTTGTTTTCATGGGAAGAAAAGAGAAATTTAAATATTATGAAGTAAAATGATAAATTCACAGGAATCTTGCAATACACATATATTAACATTAACCACATGTAATATAGAGATGGAAAACTCCATATTTTGTCTGCTTCCAGAGCCCAGTGCACCCAAGAGACACTTAATTAAGAGGACTCTAAACCGTAAGTTTATTAAACAAGCATTCTGAAGATGGTAAATCCTTTACTTTTAAATACAATTTCAGAATCCCACCCTGCTGTTAGTTACAGTTATGATCATTTGTTTATTGGCACCCTACAATTTACAGTTTCTATTTATAAATGAAATGAATTACTGTGGTTTTATCATTTGAGTTTTTCTTTCTCTTCCAATACAAAAAGTATTTCATTGATGTTTAATATTCTTTTAAGCATCAATATATTGATTTTTGTCTATAATTGGTAATAAGACTATTTTAGCAAGATGTGCTCTTTAAAAAAAAGTCCCAGTGACTGTTCATTTCTAGATTTTGCAGGAAAGGTGTCCAAAGTCACAGTCCTACTTAATGACATGGTTCTAGGAAGCCACATGGTGACCAGGAGTCACCAGTCACCAGTAGGTGAACATGGGATAGATGAAGGCCAAGGATGAATGTAGTGGTACTGGCAATTCCATGGTGGCCTTCACATAGAGAAGGTGATAATTAGTAGTTCTGTAATGCCTAGAAGTGGGAATTAGTTGATAGCTCTAAGATCCCAGGGAGGGGAATTGGAAACGATGTAAAGTAGGCAAAGAGTAAAACAATGAAACCTACTGTATTTTAAGAGCCACTTGAGGGGCTAGAAAACCCATTTTCTTAAACTGATGAAAGCTCTCACTAAAGATCAGCAAAATTATATTCAACCCATGGAAAGGAGAATCTAGGAAAGGTGAAATAATCCTTAGGAGCAATTTTGTATTAATTGAATAATTCTTCCACAGAAGTGTTTACTCCCTCTCCTATAGTCCAACACTAATTTAATAGATCCTCGATTTTCAACCTTCCAGCTAAAAGAAGTCCCTTTAATACCTTTCTGTTTTTATCTGCTTGTTGTATGTATATTTATATATAGAGATATGTTTTTCCTTCCAGTTGAAATCTATTCTACTCTTTCTAATTTTAAATCTGGCAACTCTTTCAAGACAGACTTTCCCCCCTCCCTCAAATTGAAATCTTTTAAAGCAATTTTTCAAGGCAGTTTTCTTTTCAACCTGGCTGTTCTAAAGAGAATAAAGGAGGGAAAAAAGAAATTGATTTTAATGTTCCTAAGCAAAGTAATAATCTAACCATTCCTGGACTTTATTGAAAGTGTATATCCCCAAATTCAATTTTTCTTTTCTTAAAATTTTCAAATTTTCAAAGCCAGCTATCTTCAAAAAAGAGTAATATAAATATATTACATATTAAATATATTACATATTATACATATATTAAAATTATTTTTAAAGAACTTAAAATTTTCAGGCCTGATGCTATGGTTGCAATGCTCCACAAATGTGAATGTAGAATGTGAGAAATAACAGGGGACTAAACTAATTTTCTTATCTAGTCTATCTTATCTACTTTCTGCTTGCTTATTCAACTTTGCTAGCTTTGGCACAATTTATTTCACTGTCTTTTTAGAAATCTTCAAGCTTAATTTCTACAGATCTTTCCTGATCCTCTCACTTATAAGTGTTCCTTCCATCCTTTCATTAATTATATGTATTTTATATGTAGTTTTCTGCGTGCATCCCTCTGTTATACTGTATGTAGCCAATCCCAAATCCTAGACCTTGTTTTATATATAATCTGTCCATCTGATATATACATATATATCTATATAACATAAACAATATATAGTTTATAATAGATATATAATATAATATAATCCTATATAATATAAACTTCTTGAAGTACTTGAGTTTTTGTCTATTTATTAGCTACCTACTTACTGGATCTGTTGCTCTTGTGGCCTGCTAAGGAAATAACATTTGTTTTTGCTTTGTTTTAAATCTTTTCCTATTCTTTCTGAATGAGGTAATATCCTAATTACCAAAGTTAACTCATCCACATTTATACTTGATAGCATATCTCCCTTCTTTTCAGAAATGTTATTAGGTCAATAATCAGCCTTCTATCTTGTACCTTAAGTTCCCTTCTTTCCTATTTCTTTCCCCTCATCGTGCAAATATTCTCCGTTCTCTCCTAATAACAGTGACATTATTACCCCCATTTTGCTGTTGAAGAAATTGAGGCAGACAAGTTGTGACTTGTTCAGGGTTATATATTCAGTATATATCCAAGGCCATATTTTTACATAGATCTTCTTGACTCCTGCCTGGCTATGTATCTACTGGGCCACCAAGGTCCTGCAGTGCAACTTCTTCATATTTTTTAAAGGAACAGAATTTCAGAGCTCTAAGAGGCCTAATCTATTCTATTAATCTTTTTATCTAAATCTAATTGATTAATCTATTAACAAGAACTCTGAAGAGAGTTATCTAAGAGAAAAATGGCTTGTCTAAAATTATATAGCTGGAAAGAAACAGGGAGAAGACTTAAAATCAGGTTTTCTGGCTCTAAATCCAACATTCCCCATATACCATGATGCCTCTTTTGGAGTTTTAGTTTTTTCTTTCTGTAATTCATTGGGACAAAAAAGAAAGTAGCTTTAAAATTTAGGAATTAATTATTGGGAAATATGTAAATTATGTAAATAAGTGAATAAACATTAAAAAATTAAAAGCAATTTTAAAAAAAGCTATCTCCTTTTAAACTTTGTGTAGGTTTGCCTGTAATACTGAGAAGATCCAAGATTTTTACAGAAATCTTACCATGGCCTCAGCATGCAGATGTAATCATAAAATGACTATATGAATTCCAGACATAAAATTAAACAAGAACAGTATTCTACCCTTGTTCCTAAAGTGACTTTATGACTTCATAAACTATGATGACCAGGATGTTAGTATCTAATGTTTTGCTGTAATGTGTCTGTTGGGATTTTTGTTTTGTTTTGTTTTTGGAAAGGAATCATAAGCTACCCAGTGATATATGGTGACTTGTAAAAAAAGTGCATTGATTCACTCATGATTGTCTTAGGGTATATGAGGGCTTATAATCAGAAGAAAATGTATATGTTTTAATTCACGTCTGGTAACATATGATTAACTAATTGGTGATAGCAGGCACTCTACTTGTTAATGGAGTCATCTAAGTGGTAATCCCAAAGTAGTAAAGCAATATGGCAAGCAATCCATGTCTTCTGAGCTCATTATCACAGAGACCACAAACTGAGGTACTTATGAGCAGAAGTAACATTTATTGGAGAGCAACATTCTTTTATTTCCATTTTATGCAGTTCCCATTGCTGATGTCAGGAAAGACTAATTGCTTTGGATTGCTATATTCTTCTGAGCAACCATTTATTACAAGGGCAATGATATGCAGAGAAGTGTCGTAAGCTTTCTGCTGGAACACCAAAAGAAATATAGACATGGTCCTTGTTCTCAGAAGCTTACAGTCTATGTATGGAGATGACAAGAATATTAAATAGTATAAGAAGAATACAAATTGGTATGTATAAGTTCATAAAAAACACAAGCCACAAACATATACATACATATATGTATATATATATATATATATGAACTTGACATGGTTGCATATATATACACACATGTGTGTATATATAAACTTGTTATTGTCCCACACCCTTCACTCTCACTCACACAAAACATTCAACTCATTGTCAAAGTTCTTTCTATCTTATAATCTCTTATACATGTCCCCTTCTCTCCACTCACATAGCACCATTCTAGTCTAGATGCTCATCTTTTCTCATCCACTCTGTAACCTTGTAATTGGTCTCCCAGATTCAAATCTTCCCTCCCTTGAATTCATGTGTCACCCAGCCTCCAATTGATTTTTTGAAAACTCCAGTAACTCCCTGTTAACTCCCGATAAATATAAAGTTCTCTGACATCTTCTTCTAACTTGTCCCCTGCCAGCTCTTCCAGCCTTCTTACATTTCACTTTCCTCCTTGTCTTCTACAAGTAGAAGATTTGTCCTAATAAGTAACTTTCCCTATCCCATCTCTGTGTTTTTGCCTTAATTGTGACCCATTCCCAGAATGTTCTCCTTTCTTCCTTCTTCCTTCTCATCATTTCTCTGGTTTCTTTTAAGATTCAGCTCTTATTATGTCTACATGAAATCTCTCCTTTTTTTCCCTTATGCCATTTAGGCAAATAATCTTTTCTAAAAGTTATTTTAGGTTAAGTCTGACTGACTGATATGAACCGAGAATCATAGGGGAAGTTCAATGGTCAAAGAGTCATAAGTTATGATCTAGAAATCACCTCTAAATACTCACAACTATCCCACTATCCCTAAGTCTCTGAGGAGAGACATAGCAAGTACCTGGCTCCCCTATTAACAGCAGTAAGAATTGGGAATATTCATCCAGTATCAGTCCTTCATCCTCCACTTGCTGTGCATCTAGATGGAAAAAGAATGTTATTATACTGGTAAGGGGCTAATATGATCCCCTTACATATAAAATCAAATTACCTCTTAGTTACTCTGTGCTTTTGAAAGTCTGCACTGTGTTAGGGCAGGGAAGACAAGAAGTGACAAAATGTCAGAGGTGGAAGAGTTATTTTCAATACAATAAGCATTTATTCAATGTCTGTTATGTGCCAAGTACTGTATAATGGCTATTCAGAGGAATGAAGGAAGGAAGGTAAAAAAGAAGGAAGGAAGGAATGAGGGTAAGAAGGAAGGAAGAAAGGAAGGAATGTAAAAAGGAAGGTAAGAAGGTAATAAGGAAGGAAGGAAGGAATGTAAAAATGAAAGTAAGAAGGAAGGAAGGAAGGAATGTAAAAAGGAAGGTAAGAAGGTAATAAGGAAGGAAGGAAGGAATGTAAAAATGAAAGTAAGAAGGAAGGAAGGAAGGAAGGAATGTAAAAAGGAAGGTAAGAAGGTAAGATGGAAGGAAGGAAGGAAGGAAAAAAGGAACGAAGGAAGGAATGTAAAAAGGAAGGTAAGAAGGAAGGAAGGAAGGAATGTAAAAAGGAAGGTAAAAAGGTAAGAAAGAAGGAAGAAGGAAGGAAGGAAAGAAGGAAGGAAGGAAGAAAAGAAGAAAGGAATATAAAAAGAAGGAAGGAAGGAAAGAATGTAAAAAGGAAGGTAAGAAGGAAGGAAGGAATGTAAAAAGAAAGATAAGAAGGTAAGAAGGAAAGAAGGAAGGTAAGAAGGAAGGAAGGAATGTTAAAAGGAAGGTAAGAAGAAAGAAAGGAAGGTAAGAAGGAAAGAATGTAAAAAGGAAGGTAAGAAGGAAGGAAGGAAAGAAAGAAAGAAAGAAAGAAGGGAGGGAGGAAGAAAAGAAGGAAGGAAGGAAGAGAAACTTGACTTCAAGAATATACATCTTGTCATATCAACTTTATAGAAATGAACATAATTTCTAATTCTAACCTGAAAGGGCTTAGACAGTGGACAAGCCAAAGAGAAGACAGGTGGGAACAAGAGCAGATGTCCATGCTCTTCTAAGTAGTGCTAATTAACAGTGGCTTAATGAAACAAGTTTATCTTTGTTAGCATGTCAGTTGCATACCACTCCTATTGAGCATTAACAAACACCCTGTACATGATAGTAGCATTGTACACTGTCATAAAGGCACCATTTGTATTTTTGAGCAACTGTGGTATGGGACTTGCCTGCCAGCTGTCAGGGAAAAGATAAGCAGTTTCATTTCCAGTTAATTTATCTAATCCTAATTCTATTATTATTTTATTATAATTATTGAAATGCTTCAGGCTACAATCTAGAGAACAAACAAACAGTAGGAGCTCCAAATAATTTAGAAGGGATCTGAAAGTTCTAATAGGATATACATCATTATTTCACTTTTTAATACAAAGTTTAATATTTTAGATGCTCAGCTGGACCAGTTCAGTTAAGAACATGTTTGAATCCACCTTCTAAGCCTATACACACTGAGATTTATCATTCAGTCACAAAAATCTTTCTTCAGATGAAAAAAAAACCCAACATGATTCATAAATACGCTTGTTTTATCGACTTAAATTATTCATCTATGGGACTCATTCTATGAGAAACCACAAGAGATAACTTTACCAGTTCCTGAAGAGTCTTTCTTCACATCTGCTGGGATGTGAACCACTAGAAAATGGTTCAGATGTTTTCTTTAGATGATGATTTTGTGGTCAGATGATAAATGGGCATTTGTTTTCATTGCAAGGTATACTGTTGATTACTTAGGGGAGAAACAAACTTCTTTATAGTTATAATATGATAGAAGTTTGAGCAGATGGCAGTCCATCTGAAAAAACATCTAGGGGTTTTAGTGGACCACAAAGTAGATCTGAGTCAATAGTGTGATATGGAATCTAGAAAGTGAATGCAAACAGATAAAATTCAGAAAGGCATAACATCTTAGCCTTCCCTTCTTCTCTCCCCTGGTCAGACCACATCTGGAATACCATGGGCAGTTTTTGAGATCATATTTTAAGAATCACTTTGAGAAGGTGGATAGTGTTTAAAGGGAAATAAATGAGATGATGAAGGGTTTTAAATTCATGCCATATCAGTTGGGTATTTTACTTAGTCTGGAAAGAAAAAGGAAGCTATGAGAGCTTCTTTGAATACTTGAAGTCCAATAATATGAAAAGAGGAATTAGATTTGTTCAATTTGAACTAGGAGTCAGAATGCTTATAAAACCTATTGGCAGTGGGGACAGAGAGTATGAGTTTCAGAGTCAAATTTAGACTGAGTATTCATAACTGTTGAAGTTATTCCAAAAGGCAATGATCTGGCTTCAGAGATAGTGCTCTTCCATCAAATAGTGGTCTTTTAGTCAAAGTTATTTGACCCTGTCTTAGATATGCTGTTGAGTGGAATATTGTTCAGGTTTGATTTGGACTAGATGCCTGATCCTTCGAGTGCTCTGATTCTATGAAATTAAGTGTTTGTCATCTTTAAAAAAAATCCTTTGCTGGAGTCATGTCATAACATGGAATTGTCCCTTGGTTCTCAAAATCTGAATCAGAAAATTCCAAGTCCTACCAAATGGAAAAAGTTTTGTGTATGGATTGTGACAAATTATATGGGAGACCCAGTTGTACAGAATTACAAACTCTCCAAATTAGGACTTTAGTGGTAGTCCAACTCATATCTAAACAAGAAGCCCCAACTTCTCCCTAATCATCCAGTTTTTCCTTGAAAAATTCCATTGAAGGGGAACACATTTTCTACTGCCCTGCCCTCCTAACCTAAGGCAATCCATTCCTTTATTGTAGCCTTCTAAATGGTTCTTTATATCAGTCTTCTTCATACGCAGCTATCATGGTTAATGATGTTTTCTCTTTGACAAGCTAAGTAAAAAGCCCATGTTCCTTCAATTGAACCCCCCAAATGAACTGGAAGCCCTTTATTATCCTACTTTCTGCCCTTTGAGTGCTTACTAACTTGCAAAAGTCCTTATTAAAATCTAATACTCAAGACTGAAAACAATATTCTGGCTGTGTAAGAACTATTTTCTAGTCACTCCTACTACAGTTATTACTTGTGAAATTTATTTCACAAACCCGTAGAATAATTTTAAAATATCCATACACTTTCATTTTATTAAATTGAGAGCATCACTATAGCTAGGCAAGATCTTTTTTGAATCTTAATTCTGTTATCTGAATTGCTGGCACTGGAAACTGTTTGTGTGTGTGTGTCTTTATTTGTTTATATGTTTTGCATTTGCTTTTTCTTCAAATCAGCTTTGGAATACCTCTTGCAGACGCTTGGATTGACTGAAGAAGACCTGCCTATTTTTCTCTTCCACCTGAACATAGTACTTTCACAGTTATTTTCCCTCATTTCCACCATAATTATGCACTTTGAGATGCTCTTTACCAATTAGTGTTCAGAAGCATGCACACAGTAAGTACTGAATAAAAGATTTTGGATGGTCATCATGAGAGCAATCACCCATTTAATCTGTGTTACAAACTCCATGCATGACAGGATGAATTAAATTTGAACTTTGAAACCAATGTTTAGATTAATTCCATGTTTAAGACAAAAACTGCTTGTTATTTACTGGCATTGATTATGTTTTGTAATGTGTTGTTTTCACCCACATGTGGAAGATGTTAAACAGTGTACCAGAAGAATCATCCATGAGCCACAATTAGCCCTCTTTGGGCCACTTGATTATCTGGAATAAACAACAAAAATTGATTTAAGAAAGGGAGCTGAAAAGGCAGTTGAAAATTTGTTCAATCATTACATACTAAAAGCAGACAAACAAACAAAACCATGAAGACCGATTTTTGCTTTTTAAAAAAATCTTGGTTTATATAATACATATTCAGAAAGATGTAACCCCCCGCACACCAAATTTGTTCCTTAATGTAATTTTTTCTATGATTTGCTATTTATTTACTTAGTTCCACTTTACTAACAGATCTTTTATTTCTTTATAAAGCGTTTGAGACCTGTTCATAGAAAACATATTAATAAATGTGTATTTCCTTCTATTATGTCATGATGATATGAATGTAGAAACAAGAGTTTTGTAACTTATAGAAGGCCATTAATTTGAGAACGAGAGTCAGACAAGATGAGAGAGAACATATTCGTTGTGATCTGCATAGTTGAAAGAAATAGTATCATAGACTAGTCGATCAATAAGCATTTATTAAATCTCACTTTGCTATATACTAGGGATACAAATACAAGAATTAAATAATTTCTTCTCATATCCCTCAAAGAACTGAAGTAACTTAATATTTCCTGGTATTTTTGCTAGTTTCCTTCCATGTCTGTGAAAAGACAATACACTAACACAAGCAAAATATATTACTTAATTCATAAATTACACAGCTTATTCAATCACTCTTCCTTTCTAATTTGAAAAAGAAGCATTTTCCCACAATATAAAGGAAAGGTGTGGCTTTTTAGAAGAATCCAAACATCATAAATACTGACTTTGGTCATTCTAATATAAATTAATGGCACAAACTTATGTGATAATCTGTGACAATCTAAAGCTGTAAGATCCTGGAGATCTATAGTCCACAACCTGATTCCAAGCTGTGGTCTCAATTCATGTTAGAAGTACAGGAATACTAGTGAGAGAACAAGGGAAACTCAGTTTCTAAGATTGCTCAGGTCATGTCTAAATGTCAACTCAGACTTAAGCTATTTCTTTGAGCCTGAGCCTGAGATTATATTCAGAGATATTTCAACACACATAAAAAGCTGCATCTCAAGCCAGTCCTCTGATATAGTTTCTGTTAGTTGCTATCTATCTGTATGCTAGCTGAGTGACTATATACACTTCCAGTCATGAACTGTTATTTTTCTTAATGTTTTACAGGATTCTAGTTCTAGAAAGAAGGGAGAATATTATTGCTGACTGGCAAAGGGGGGGACACACATTAAGTATGTCATTTTAAGAGAATTAGCAGGTTTAAATAGTTATTCATGATTCAAACTCCCTGAGGGAGATGTACTGAGATTAAAGGATCATAGAATTTTGAGCTAGGAAAAACAATAAACCAATTTCCTTATCTGAAGACCAGGGAGGTGACTGACTAAAAAGCTATGGATTAGTAAATAACAAATTCAAGATTCAAATCTTGTCCTTTTGACTCCAAATCAAGGCCTTTCCCCACTATCCCAAGCCATTTTCATAGGGATTATTTATAAAATTACACATTTGAAGCCAAAAAGATAATTTAGACTCCTTATTTTATAGATGAAACCTAAAGTTTAGGGTCAATGTTACACACAATATAAGTTAGGGATGTAGGGACTGATTCTAGTCTTTCATTTTTAAATCTGAAATTTTCCATAATCAATTTTTGACAAATATGTGAGTGCAAGTATATCTACATGTATGTGTATGTATATACATGGACAAATATATGGACAAACACATATCTATCTATCTATCTATCTATATCTGTATAAGTACATGCATACATTTATATATACATTCAACAATTATTGATAACAATTTAATAAAAATGTATGACATATTTTAGCATTCAATATGTTTTACTGAGTTGCAGAAAGTGGGTGATATTCAGAGGCAAAAATACTAATTTATATGAAAGCCCGGAGAAGACCAATACCACAACAATATGAAGGATTGCGCTGAAAAACAGAAGCAGAAGTAGTAAAGTCAAATGGATGGAAAGAATTTGGATAAAAACCACTCACAAGCTCACTTAGTCTTTCCTGTATTCACTTTGACTTTTAAGGGGTGATGCATAGAGTGTCAGATGAAGGAATGTTGATTTCACCTGCAAAGTCTTATCTTGTCTTATCTTTAGAAATACAGGTGAATTCAGACAACTTATTTAGTATTGCATCCTTCTTTGATTGACAACAATTCTGGCAATATCCTAGCTAGAAAATGGGGGGAAAAAAGTCTAACAGTGTTTATGACAACTTTCACACACACATAAACACACCCTTCCTAAGTTTTACAAAGTAGATAAAGTATACATCTCAAGAAAAAGGTAAAGGTAATATAACTTTGACATTTTGTGTAAGGAAATGGGAAGCAAAATATGATGTCTTCACAAACCACAATGGATATCTCAGGATATAGATGTTCTACTATTATCAGTTTTATTTATTCTATACTTCCAGTTGCCAGATTTTTCTTCTTAGCTACTTATATCTCAAGCTTCCATTCCAGTTCTTGAATTGGCAATCTTCACCACATTCCCTTGCATATTGAATCTAGTTTGGGTCAGTACTTTCACAATTTGACTCTACCTTACTTCTCCAGCCTTAGTATACATTTCTCCTTTCAGAGGTCCTCAAACTTTTTTAAATAGGGGGCCAGTTCACTGTCCCTCAGACTGTTGGAGGGCCAGGCTATAGTAAAAACAAAAACTTTGTTTTGTGGGCCTTTAAATAAAGAAACTTCATAGCCCTGGGTGAGGGGGATAATCCTTCTCAGCTGCTGCATCTGGCCGTAGTTTGAGGACATGATCAAGCCAAGTTAATCTTCTTAATGTTCCATTATACAGATGGAAAACATTCCATCTATCATTTCCATACCTTTGTACTGATTATCAACAACTTCTGAAAGAAGATTCTCTTCACTTTTACCTCTTAGAAATCTCACTTTCCTTAAAAGACCACTTCAAATATCACTTTCTATATCTGTCTTTCCTCGATGCCCTTTAATTACAGTCTTCCTGTCTAAATTATTTTGTATTTAGAGTGTATATTTTAAGTATATTCTTGTAGTCAAGAAGACCTGGTTTTAAGTTCCATCTTTCCGGTTCGACCCTGGCTGAATCACTGCCAAATATATCTCTGCAAAAGTTTAAATTTTTAAGAAGGTATTCATTTGTGTTGACAGAAGACATTCCTCACTGGAAGTCCCCTAACACCAATGAAATTTTAGATGTATCCCTCCCCTAACAAAAAATTTATTTATATGCAGGTTACCTCTTCCAATAGAATGTAAAATCCTTAATGGTGAGGATCATTTCATTTTTATCTTTATATTTCAAAGCCTAATACAGTGCCTCAAACCTAGTAGATAATTAATAATTGCTTATTGATCAAAAAAGTAGTATTTCATTTTAATCAAATACTAACTCTGCCTAAACATTACTCTTTTAAATCTCAAGAAATTTTTTTTGAAGAGAACCAATGTCATTATAGGATGATGACTTCACTTGTACATGAATCGGATTTAAGTAAGGCAGTTGTACAATATTATCAGTATCACTCTTCCAGAATCATAAAAGTCCAGTGACAAGACAAAAATCAGGATTTCTAGTGATGGCCCAGGGTATCATGGATGATTGGTCCCTTCAATGTCTCATCTTAGAGTCACAGGTGAAAGTTCGGTGACAGGTAGACACTAAAGGTATATGATCAGCCATGAAAAGGGCTCAGCCCCCCATTTACCTGTTTTTCCTTCTAGAAAAGACACAAAGGATGAAACAGTTATCCAGAAGAACTATAGAGACCTTCTGTGGTTGACAATAAAGGGAGATACTGGTTAGGAAAACAAAAGAAAGCAAATGATGAGGGATGAAGGAAGAGAATGTAGAATAAAATTAACTATCATAGGAATATTCTGATATCTCCAAGTAAATTTTAGCTTTTCCCATAGGGATTTATTCTTTCATGGAAAGAAAAAACATCAAGATAAGTGTTTTCTAATGCTGTTAATTGTTTTCATTATGCAATTATGTGCTTGCCTGAATCTCGGGCACATGCTGTTATTTGTATGAAATGTTTACTATCTATACTCAGACCAGAAGAAAGAAAGAAATTGTAAATTTGAGTAAAGCTCTCCCTCATAACATCTTTTATGTTGAGTTACATTATGTAGAGCACAATGGTGGATAATATGGAAATAGTATGCATTCTTAGTTTGATTATGTATTTTTAACTGTTTTTATCTACTTCCAATCCCTAGCACTTAGTATAGTTCTTGGTATATAATAAGCACTAAATAAATTCTTGTTGACTTGGCTTAACTTGACAAAGTGCTAAAGGTTACAAAGATAGTAATAAAATACTTATTGATTATTAAGAAGCTTATGCTTTTTTCAGGGAAAATAGAATTATATGTACATAGAAGATAACACACTAACTTGTTTCTAGTATTCCTACCCCTAAGCCATCTTATGAGATGCTGAAAGATTTCTTGTGAATGCATAATTCATGTGTGATATCATTGATATCAGTATACTATCTGATGGTGGAGCTGATAATTTATCCATAGCTTTTTTTTTTTTCCCCTACACTACTTTTTGCCCTGTTTTTCTGTCATTCACCAAAAGAAGACCCAGGTATTTCTTATTAAATATCAGTATCATCTTTGACTCTTTATTTCTCTTCACCCTAATGTCCATCTATCGTTAGATCCCATCATTTATGCTTCTGCAATATTTTCTTTTAAAAATGTTCTCCCTACTCCCCCTTCTTCTACTAATCCATTTGAGGTCATCCTTACCTCTCACTTGAAATAATAGATTATCTTAATTAGTCTTCATGGCTCTATATTCTCCCCACCTCAAGCAACCCATCATGAATACCAATATCAATTTTGCTTCTTTATACTCCATGATCCATGGTAAATGTGAGCACTCATTTCAGATGTACTTACATCTCTACTTCTATGAGACTCTTCTCTAGAAATCCTCCCACAATGCCAGAGGATCTTCCTTTTGAGGGAACACTGTCCATCAGTTGCCCCTCTCTCTTTTCATTATTGTAACATTTTCTTTTCCAATCATGTATTAGATAGATTATGAATACCTTGAGGTCAGAGACTTTATTTTGCCTTTCTTTGTATCCTTGATGCTTAGCAGAGGGTCTATCATATAACATGTGTCTAATAAATCTCTGTTTATATTTTGTGTGATGTATTGTACATTCAGTATCTCAGTTATAATCTGCTGCATTTTATTTATGCCCACCATGCTTCTATCTCTCTACTGCCATTTAGGTTCTCATAATTTTGATCTCTTTAAAGAGAAGTTTTAGTCTTCAAGGGCCAAATTCTTGTCAGCTACTTGATTAGAGTCAATAGGCTTTAATCTTTTTTTTTTTTGAATTTCCTTCCTACTGCTAATAGGATTAAAATCTCTATACTAAATTTCTAGCTGATTTAGTATTTTAAAAGTCTGTAACTCCCATTTTATTGGATTTTACTTATTTATTAATTAAATAACTCAAATTAAATTAAACTCCCACCTTTTATTGGGACAGTAAGCCTCCCAAAACCCATTTCAAAGAAATTTTAAAGGAGCCATGAAAATCAGAGTATCACTGTTTTCCTTAGCTCCCCAAGTTCTCTTCATTTACCATAAAAATGAAGGGTTAAAAGAAAAATAAGAAGAAAAAAAAAACTGATGTCATCCATTTCAAATTTCTTGTCCCAGATCCCTGCCCATCACATGCAACAAATTTTTGTAGTTTCAGGTCCCCATACATATTATTTTGCCTTATGAGTCATTATAAACTATTTGATTAAAAGGACCTGAAGCCCTGTTGAGGACTTTAACTTCCAGAAAATCTAATTCTTCTAAGAACTGATTAAGGAAAAACAAGATATTAACCTAGAAACTACTTTTATTTTGTTATACCCTATGTCTCAGTGATATCCAAACAAAGATTTCACACTATCATGGGATATTATCTTTAGAAAAGACCTCACTGGCCATTTAGTCCCACCTATACCTGAATATTTCACTTTCTAAACATACTAAGTACTTAACTGGCCATCCACCATAATGATTAAGGAGCAACCAACCACTAACTGAAAATGATCATCTGGGATATCTTTGGTTGTTGAGCAGTTTTTCTTTAAACCAAACCTAATTTTTGAGTTATTCTGCTGTGGGATAACTTGAATCACTCTTTCCTCTGTCAAGTCTTCAAATAATTGGAAAAAAAAAAAAAAACCTTGAATTCCAGAATCTGCCATCTACATCTTGCTGATGTCCTAAGTGTGACATCCCATTCCAAATTGCTAAACTTCTTCCTTTTGGAGTCAGCTTGCCTCCTCTTGTGTCATGGTAAATATGAGCCCTCACTTCAGTTGTACTATGCAAATCCTATTCATAGCTTCTGTTCCTATGAGACTCATCTAGAAATCCTCCCAAAATGCCAGGGGATCTTCTTCTTGATAAAACATCATTGTCCATCAATTGGACCATAATGCACAATCTCTTTTCCCAACCCCATTATCAACTATTAGTACCTGCTTTGAATAGTCATCCTCTTCTTCCCATCCTTTCCTATGCTGACACATTATTAAAATTGAATATTTTTTTCTAGGAATCTACTTATAGGAAAGGCACTTTTGATATTGTACTACTGAAGCTTTTTCCATTGCCAAAAAATGAAAAAATAAAGATTCAATCTGGCACAAACTCAACCCTCCCCCTCAAGAAACATTCTCCTTTCTCTGCCTCCAACAACTATAATATAGTCAAAAAGAGGCCATGATTCTCAAGTCCTGATTTTTAAATCTAAAGCAAAAAACTTCATTTACCCTTCCTCCTTAGTACAAAATTATCTTGGGAGAACAGGAAGAGAAGCCACAGAAATGCAGTGTAAGTACATAAACAATTAAGATTCTGCACCAGGGAAGACATAAAAAGTCCTCAGTGAGTCAGACTTAGGGTTTATAGCTTTTTTTTTTTTTTACCCTTAGTCTGTATTTCAATAGCTTTTCTATTTTTGTTAAATATAAGTAGAGGAAGAGAAGGTTTTATTAGAGGTTTGCCAAGTAATTACATTCTGAAATGCCCTAAACAGTGCACTGAGATCTTCTGATGGCAGGAACCAGAAAAATGCAAAGTATTATTAGATACAGGAGCTTGGTTCAGTGAATATTCTCAAGAATTGCTCACATAACATATATGTATGTATTTGGAAAGTCTCTCTCTCTCTCTCTCTCTCTCTCTCCTCTCTCTCTCTCTCTCTCTCTCTCTCTCTCTCTCTCTCTCTCTCTCTCTCTCTCTCTCTCTCTCTCTCTCTCTCTCTCTCTCTCTCTCTCTCTCTCTCTTATATCATACCAGTGATTGTCACTCTTTCCAAGGAAAATGGCAGACTTTCACTAAATTTCACAGGATATGGAATAATTATTTCAGGGGAACCAGATGGTCAATGAAGCAGTCACTGCAAAAACCTCATGAGGACAATTAAATTCCAGCAATTAAACTGATGACTAAAGTTGATGGTAGCAAAATGTTAATGACATACTTTTCACATCCATTTTTTGTCGGGGGTGGGGCAGGTATGGAGAAGAAAGCTGATGCTTCTTCTTCCTCCTCCTCCTCTTCCTCCTCCTCCTCTTCTTCCTCCTCCTCTTCCTCCTCCTCCTCCTCCCTCCCTCCCTCCTTCTCTCTCTCTCTCTCTCTCTCTCTCTCTCTCTCTCTCTCTCTCTCTCTCTCTCTCTCTCTCTCTCTCTTCTCTCTCTCTCTGCAAGCGTGTCTATCTGTATGTATCTATCAGTCTCTCTTTGTCTCTTTCTTGATTAAATTGAAGACAGCTGAAATAAAACAAGATCTCACAGCCTATTAGACCTAGGACGTTGTCAGATACTATTAGAAAGCCCTGGAAAATACCCTGTTCATGAATTGGAAGCTAAAATCTGCTTTTTAAAATTATAATTGTTAAAGCAATCTTGAAAACAAGCATTTATGCCTGTGCCCAGGTGATATATATACATAAAAGAAATGGAGTATATTCTGAGTCTCCTTTCTATTACACTTTAGTTTTTATTGTTATCTGAACTGACAGTAACTTGAAACAATTCTCCAAGTGACTAATTCTTTGGTTGAAACTCCACAGAAAAATGTGGGAATCTGTTTTAAAGGCATATTTGCTACCTCAAATTTCAATCACCATTTAAAAACAAAGATAAAAAGTGAAGGGGAAAAATTACCAAATCCTAGCTAAAATCATCACTAAATTGTACATATGTATAAATGTTGTGCTTTTCCTTAAGTGAAAAGAGTAAAGGTCAAGACCTTTGGATCTATAGCATGTTTCTTCCACCAAAAAGGTGTTCTGAAAAACAAAATCATTTGAGAACAATTATAATAGCTAAAAAATGAAATCTTAGTTCAATACTCTAAAAGATCATTTTTTTTCGGTTTAGATGTCTCCTTCATCTGTAGCTATGTTTCTATGTCTTACTAGACAGAATTAATGAAGACATATGATGTCATATCAGCTGAATCTAACAGTACATACAATGGTCCATATCTACAATTCTCTACCATAGCAAGGAAGAGAAGGCAATATATACATATAAACAGAAAGAGTGTCAGACAGACAGACAGATAGATAGATGGATGGATGGATGGATAGATAGATGGATAGAAGGTTAGATGGATCGATGGATGGATGATTAGATAGATAAATGTTTAGATAGATGGATAGATGGATAGATAGATTGATAGATGGTTGGATTGATGGATGGATGGATGGATGGTTGGATAGATGGATGGATAGATAGATTCCTTTTCAAGTCTAAACTTAGTCATTAATCTTTACACATATACATCTATGTGAATCTATAATTAGTTAACATTATTTAATACTATGTGCCATTTACTGTACTAAGTACTTCACAAGAATTATCTTATTTGATCCTTATAACACAATGCATCTAATCCAGTACCATGGAGCAGATAAATACTGAGAATTAAAAGAATTACAGAATCTTCTCAAGAAAAATAAAGTGAAAATAAAAACAATGTAAAACAGGAAGAAGAGATACAATCTTATAGCTAGACCAGATAGGTTATGTTTTGAGGAGTTACAAGACATTAACTGCTTAAAAGATATATCTTCCAAACTAATTTACCTTGATACTTGACATTATTTACATAGAGCTCTCTTCTTTAGGCTTGTTCTCCAGAAGGTGGTAGTAAGAATGTTGTATTTGACATCAAAAGACGCCTAGGTTCAAATTTTGGCTCCAACTTTTATCAAGTGTCGACTCCAGTCAAATTGCTTGATGTTCCTGTCATTGTCAATCTGACAAGATGCAGACTTGTATCTGTAAAACAAGAATAATAATAGTTTCAGCATTGTTGCAAGAAATAAACTTTATTAATTGATTCAATAAATATTTATTAAGTATTTACCATTTTATCTTAGGCACTGTGCCAGACAGAATATCAAATAAAACAAAATAAAATAAAATAAAAGCTTCTGGCTTCTGCCTTCAGTGGTCTTCTATTCTCCTGGGAAATTTACAAATGTATCCAGGAACCATCATCATCATTGTCATCATCATCATCATCATCATTGTCATCATCATCATTATCAATAATTAAATGGATCTACAATCTTATCTTTTCTAAGGTCTTCCAAAATAAATAAATTGTTAATGACATTGAAGGGAACTCTCTTGACTTGGATATCCTTATTATCATCAATAAAGATTCCAAACCACAAAGCTCCCTTCAATGAATAGAACTCAACCCCTTTTAGGTGGGTCTTAACCTTTTTTGCGTGTGTCATGGACATCTTTAGCAGTTTGATGAAGCCTATGGACCTCTGTTCAGAATAATATTTTTAAATACATAAAAGAAAATACACAGGATTACAAAAGAAATTATTTGTGTTCAAGTATAGTTAACACGCTATTTAAATATATATATAAACTTGAGGACCCTAACTGAACCGCCCCTAATCTAGGACTCTTTAGAAAAATTTTTATTTTTATTCTTTATTTTTTGCTGAGGCAACTGGAATTGTGACTCTCCCCAGGTCACATAACTAGGAAGTATTACGTATCTGAGACCAGATTTGAACTCAGGATTTGAACTCAGGTCTTCCTAATTTCAGGGCTGGCGTTCTATCCACTGTGCCACCTTTCTGCTCCTCTTTAGAAAAATCTTAAAGAATTTCTTGAACATCAGAGAAGTCCAAATGACTTGTCTGTGGTCACATCGCTGATATCAGAAGCAGAATTTAAACCCAGTTCTTCTAATCTTCAAGTCTAACACTTTCTCTACTAAATGAGGTTGCTTCAAATATAATTTGTTAAATTTAATTTCACTTTTTTTTTTTTTTGCTGAGGCAATTGGGGTTAAGTGACTTGTCCAGGGTCACACAGGTAGGAAATGTTAAGTGTTAGAGGCCAGATTTGAATTTAGGTCCTCCTGAATTCTGAATTGATATTCTATCCACTGTGCCATCTAGCTTCCCCTTTGTTTCACTTTGATGGGGGGAAATCTCAGAATAAACTCTTAAGAAACTGGCATGCAGAACAGGTGAATTTTGATTAACATAAAATCATAAGAACAGAGAAGATTTGCAAAAGTGCATCTCCTTTCTTTGTTGCAGAAGTAGGGGACTATGAGCATGGAACATCATATATATACTGTTAAATTATGTTGTGCTGGTTACTTTCCTGAACTACTTTTCCTCCCTCTTTTTCTCTTTCTAGACTTTGTTATGAAGGGTGGCTTTCTAAGGGAGGAAGCAAAGGGGAAAATAAACAGAAATGAATATGACATCAAAACCAAACTATATTAAAATGAATTTTAAAAAATAAAAATCTTGATTACTTAGTATTACTGGTGCCCAGGGAAGTCAGAGCTGGATAGGATTCCAGGGGAAGCCAGAGATTGATTTAAAAGCCAGAGATTAGCATGAGAGGTAAAAAAAATATGGAAAAGTCGATTTTAGGTAATAACATCTCATGCCCCACAAAAAAAAAAAAGTGACAACTGACCCTAAATTACTGCTTTAATCTATTCACTCTTCCAGAGCTCTTGCAAATTAAAATAAAATGCAATCAGAATTTGCAAGAGATTTCTCTATGCCCTGGAAACATAGATATATTAAAACATCCCAGTATCTCTTGGTACAAACAGAAAAAATAGTCAGTTGGATCAATTCAGTTCACATAAGAAAGTTGACAGAATCTGAATCTAGACAGAATCTCTCTTCAAAGGAATAGAAAGAAGCCTGCTTCCCCTGTGACATCACTTCCAGGGCTTTCAGAGAACAGGGAATGATGCTTTCATTATTGCGATTTAGAAGTTAGCACATTTGAAGGGCGAGCTAATGATTACTATAATTGCATGTCATCCTTTTCCAAATCAGATTAGTCACAAATGATTATCAATTGTTTCATTAAATCTTGAACAAGTTTGCAAGCCATGAGGGCCTCTTGTAAATCCTGCCTCTCGGGCCAATGAAATAACAATTCAATCCGCACAAGAAGCCATTTTTCATCCCGTCTCCTATTTTCTCATCGGCAAGGATTTTTGTATACCCGTCTTTCTTTGCAATTCATTTACATAGTGTAGCAGTCACCCTGAATTTTTCTTAGTTGATTTTAGCAGTGACTTAAATGATAATTTCAATGAAGAGGAAAGTCATTCAGGTTTCCTCCTAATGAAACAAAAGCAGGTTTCTTCCAGTTTTAAAAGGAAAAGATTTATTTGGGGACATGGAGGATGGACAATATAAGACAAGGCTGAGATCTGAGTTATATGTTGTTTAAGGTAACAATAAAAATGACATTCATATCTATGGCCAACATTCCCTAAATCAACATCCCATGGTCAAAATGATGAATCTGTGTCAATCAATATACTAGCAAATATTTATTAAGCATATATTATGTGATCTCTGTCAAGTGCGAGGGATTCTCAAATTTCTCTGCAATCTTAATGATTTGAGAGTTTCAATCAATAATGCAGATAGGAATACATCTGTGCTAGGTGCTTGGGATATAAATGAAGAAGTCAGAAACAGGAGCTTCCATTCTGCTAAGGGAATGCAATATGTTTACAGATAAATTGTTCCCTGGTATATTTTACAACGTTATGGGGAGGAGGATCATTGACAACTGGGTAGATTGAGAAAAGCCTCATGAATTGTCCTTGAATGGAAGTTTTAGGGGGAACTAATGGTTTCAAGAGAAGGAAATGAAGAGATCATTCCAGATATGGGGGCTAAAATTTATGCAAAGATCCAGAGATGGGAAATGGAATGACTTATAGAATATTATGGGATTATAGGAATCTACTAAGCCTTTCTATCTTCAAGTGGGAATGTTGTTTAAGGGCCAGACCCAGAAGACAAAACACAATAGGTCCTAAATTGCTTTTCTTTACCTATCAGTCTTAGCTACCATTATATCGGAGTTTTTTTGTTTTTTTTTCTTTCTGTCCTCATTTCTACTGAGAAAATAAGCATTGTACCATTTTCATCTCTCTGGCCTACTTCTTATTCCATAAACTCCTAGTAAGTTATACTGCATCCTTCACCACCCCCTTAGAAGTACAAATTGGCTTAACTTATTCAAGTATAAGAATTCTACATATTATCTGGCACATAGTAGGTGCTATATAAATGCTACTTGTTGCTATGATTTTCAATCAATCAACAAACATTTCTTAAGCACCAACTAAGTTCCTGGCTTTGAACTAGATGCAGAGACAAAAATGAAGATATCTCTACCCTCTAGCTTACATTCTATTAAGGGGAGACAGCTGATATACATACATATTATATGTAAGAGTCTCATATTCTATGTAATATTGATAAAACCACTCACACTAGTTATTTTAGTAAGCTTTACAAAACAGGATAAGATATTATATTAAAAGACCTGCCTTAAATTCAGAAATACTAGTACTAGATTCAAGTTCTACTTATAATGCGTACAGTGGTTCTCAAACTTTTGCTCTCAGTATCTTCATGTTGTTAAAAAAAAAAAACTATCGAGGATCTGTTCAAAGAGTTTTTGTTCAGATGGGTTATATTTATAGCTATTTACTACATTAGAAATAAAAAATAATTTTGAATCTGTAGACCTCTGAAAGAGTTTCAGAGACCCCAACAATTCTTTGGATTACGCTTTGAGGACTACTACTATCTCTGGAAATGTGAATAGTCATTTTTCTTCTCAGTGTTCCAGACAAGTCTCTAAGAGTCTTTACAGATGGGGTGCCAATCTACATCAGTGAAGGGAATTTCCATGCCTGGGGCTCCACACACTGGTGAAAGAACAGGTTTGAATAAAAAACAAAATATTCCTTATTTGTATAACAATGGCAGGCAATATACACAAGGGCACATGTAACACTCTCCTCAGGAAAAGATAGCTCCTCATGACATAAAATATACCGTCTGAGTAATGTCACAAGATCCTATAAACTGTTGATCATTAACTTGGTCCCAACAGTAAACCAGGCTGCTTGTCCGGGCAACATGAACACTGTTTACCAAGCTTGACCACGGCTCTATGGATTTTTTAAATATCTGTTAAGGTAATAGAGCAGGAAGCAATTTATTATAACCTGCAGGGATCATAAATACTAACCTTAGAGCATTTTTATTGCTGACTTCTCTCCAAGGCAAGCTGATGGGTGCTCTTCTGCACATAGGATTCTCCCATTAGTAAGCAGTCTTATATTACAGGCATAAAACATTGTTAAGCATTTTTCCTCTGCCAGACGTCTGCAGCTGTGTCACATTTCTGCTCTCTTATTTTAATGTGTGCCAGTTATTGAGATTAAAGTTGGAATAGCCAAGCACTCCACTAGATGACAGACTTGGTTTAGAGCCAAGCCACTTAGTGATGCTTATCAAACAATTTTCACTCCATACAGTAGCATAATTCAAAGACATAAGACAACCGTAACTCATCCCACATGTGAATGAGCTTAGGGGACCAGTTCAAAGTCTTGCACTTATCTATAATATTTCTTTAAAAAGCCACCAAAATGTGTGGTTGCATTTTCCCCACTAAAAGTGAGTTTGTAGTTCATTTAAAAATATTTATTGATGCATTGATTTCACGAAGAAAAAAAAGAACCAAGATTTTATGAATGATTTAAACATTTGCTCCCGATGTGAATCCCATGTTTCTCTTTCCAGTAGAGATGAGTTTAAGGATTTAGAACCAGAGGGGCCCTTGGAAAGCCATCCATTCCAATAGCCTTAGTTTATAAATGAGGGAATTGAGGTCCGGAAATTAAGTAACATATGGAGAAAGGGAAGAGCTTGGATTTGAATCCTTATCATCAATCTACAGATCTAGTAATTTTCCCACTGTATAGCACCAGGGTACCTTATGGCTTCAAAAAAATTGGGGAAAAATGAACTACATCTTAATGGCACTGCTGACTTTTGCTAGCATGACATTGGCTTGTTTTTGTGATTTAGGGAGTCCTTTATCAAGCTTAGAGGGGTAATGTAATTCCAGTCCTCTCTCTCCCATCTAAGAGGAGATTCTTAACGTTTTCATGAAGCATTAGCTTTCATTAGCAAGGGGATCAGGAGATCCAGAACTTGGTTGCAATCTACCTTTCAACCTTTCTTTCATTGTCATTCCTTTCACGAACTCTAGCTTCTAAAGAAGCATCAGCAAACTTATTTTCTAAGGCCAAATCTGGTCCATTGACTGCTTTCCTGCTCTTCTTCTTTAATATTTGATAATATTTTATTTTTCCAAATACATGCAAAAATAGTTTTCAACAATCACCTTTGCAAAAGCTTGTTCCAATTATTTCTCCCTCTCTCCCTTTCCTCTTCCCCAAAACATCAATTAATCAATATAGGTTAAATATGTGCAATTCTTCCAAACATGTTTCCATGTTTGTCTGACCCTTGTTCTAGAGAAATTGTTCTTCAAAGTTAACATGTCACCTCCTTTAGAAACATAGTCACACTGTCCATCCAGGACCAGGATTCATCATGCTTTTAAATCTGCCTTTGAGACTCTTTCTCTTTCTTCAAGATTCATTTCATCCCCTGTTATTCTCTTGGGGAACATATTTTTCTTTGCATTCTCCTCAAATATTACTGGATCATGGTAATTTTTGAAGGGCGGGGGTTCAAATCATGCTGTACCACAACAGTGAGAACCAAAACATGATCGGAAAAAAAGAGCTTTTTATTTTTTATTTTTTTAATAACTTTTTATTGATAGAACCCATGCCAGGGTAATTTTTTACAGCATTATTCCTTGCACTCACTTCTGTTCCGATTTTTCCCCAAAAGAGCCTTTTATTGAAAAAAGGGAGGCTTATATTTCCAAGAACAGTGAGGAACTCTTATAGAGACTGCTAAATAGTAGGCTATATGGGAATCTTGTAAAATTGCTGGTTCCATCCCAACTTGAAGCTTCTGCCATCCTAATAATAATGGTCCTTTCATGAAGATTATCCCTGGAAATGCAAGCTACAGTCACAGAGGCAGTTTCACATGTAGAGTTCATCTGGCCAGGTTCAAAACACTCCTAACCTAGAATGGAATATAATTGTCAGATGCAAGAGTCATTTATATGATACAGTGACTAGACTACTGAACTGGGAGTCAGAAAGATCCAAGTTCAAATATGGCTACAAACACTAATTCTATGACTCTGAACAAGTCATTTCACCTCAGTTACCTCCACTATAAAAATGTTGCTAATGGCACAATCCACGTCACATTTTTTGTGAGTATAAAATGATGATAAACAGAAGTAAAGTGCTCAACACAGTATTTGGCACATAATAGACACTATAGAAATCTTTATTTCCTTCTCTTCCTCCTCCCATAAGATAATAGTCATTCTTAGAGCTGGAAGTAAGAAATATCTTTTTTTTTCCAACTCTCTAGTATAATTTTCCCCAAATTTTCCTCTCCTACAAG
The DNA here is from genome assembly GCF_016432865.1 of Antechinus flavipes. Classification (NCBI taxonomy): domain Eukaryota; kingdom Metazoa; phylum Chordata; class Mammalia; order Dasyuromorphia; family Dasyuridae; genus Antechinus; species Antechinus flavipes. The sequence continues at coordinate 45,258,381 of NC_067400.1, forward strand.
AACTTTTGTTTCCATTATACCAACTCTTATAATCTATTTATCTGTATTTATTTTTTCCCATAAGCTTCCTAATAGCACACACATTACTTGAAAACGGGCATGTATTATTTTTCTTTCCATCCCTAATAATTAACACAAAATTGACACTTTATGCATATTTATAGAATTAAAATAAACTGAATGATGCTAATATGAGTATTACATAATGGCTATTGGCAGTGTGGACAAGTTAATAAACAGCCTACTTCAGAGAAAGTAAGAGCTAAGTTCAAGTTGCACCTTGTACTAATTGCATGACCCTGGGTGAGTCAATTTTCCAACTCTCCAGGCAAATCTCCAAGACTGTAAGTGGAAGAACAATTGCTGATCTATTTAGAAGAGGACGTTTCCACACTGAGTCTTCTACACATTATTATTATTACCCCTTACAACTTATTTATTAATTTGAAGAAATGGAGAATCAATGCAATGTGTTTTTGTATACATGCACGTGTCTGTATAGGGCTGGAGGAGAATGGGATCATCCAGATGTACGTCAATGCTTAGTGAAAATAATATTTTCCTTATATTTAATATTTTGCTATTTGTTTTTTAAGCAGTAGTAGAAATGAATATTTTTAAAAAGGTCAACTTGAGTATACTCATTCCATCATTTTGAATGAACTGGCTTTCAGTACATACTAAGGACTAAATAAATCCCATTGAATGATTGACTTTTTTTCATTGAATTTACTGTTAATGTTCTAGAAGTATCTATGAATACATAGTTTGAATATAAAAGATCACAAAAACTTGCAGAGTAAGACAAAGCCTCTGTCTTAACTCTGGTTAGGGACAAAATTCCTAACTAAATAAAGATGAGAGGCAATCACAAAGACAAAATAGCTATTTTTAATTACAGAAACTAAAAAAGCTTTTGCATGAAAAAATCAATATTGCTAAGAAAGAAAGCATCAATTAACAAAAAAACTTTGCATCATGTCTTTTATAAGAATCTGATAATCAATATATATAAATTCATATAAATATATAAGTTTAAGAGGTATTTGCTAATGGATAAATGAAACAGTTAAAAGATATGAATGAATAGTTTTCAAAAGAATAAATCATTGACAGGCAAAGAAAAATTTGGGGTAATGAGGTGGTACAATGGATAGATCTCTAGGCCTAGAATTAGGAAGATTCACCTTCATGAGTTCAAATCTGGCCTCATAAACTTATTAGCTGTGTGATTTGGAAAAAATTACTTCAACCTGTTTGCCTCAATTTCTTCTTTTATAAAATGATCTAGAGAAGTAAATGGCAAACCACCTCAAGATCTTTGTCATGAAAACTCCAAATGGAGTCATGAAGAATCAGACACCACTGAAAATCAACTGAATAAAATATGAAAAATTACTTCAAATTATTAATGAGGGAATGTTAAATAAAAACAATGCCTTATGCACAGCAAATTGACGAACATAAAAAATGAAAACAGTCAATGTTGGAGGGGCTGAGAAAAACAAATACATGGTAAAGCTGTGGAATAGTTTAAATATTTTAGAAACCATTTAAATTTATATTAAAAAGTGATTAAAATTTCCATTTTTTTTTGAATCAGAGATTCCATTGCTAAAAACATGCCTCAAGTTAGTCAAAGGTTAAAAGTCTGATATGAGAGAAAAAATATCAGTTCCTTTTTTTTTTTTTTTTTTTTTGCTAAAAACTGTTTTTTAAAGTCTATTGGTTTTAGAATGTTTATCCAGATTGTGATACAAAAATATTCTAGAAAATTACTGACTTCCAATAAGTATTAAAAAAAATTCATCGAAACACATAAAGAGATGTTAATTGATGCAGAATCAAATAAAGTAAAACCGGGGAAAATATACACAATGACTACAGCAATATAAATGGAAACAACAACTGCAAAAACATCAACAATATAAAACTCAAAACTGAACCCTGTACAGTTAAAATAAATGAACTTGACCCAAGTAAAAAGCTGAATACCTCCCTCACAATATTTTGCTGAGTGAATAGGGTCTGAAATGGTCAAATGTTGCACATGCTATCTTATTCAGCAATGTGCTAGCAAATTTTGATAAGCACCTTCTTTTCTTTCTTTTTTATCTTTTTGTCATAAGAAATGGCTTGCTAGAGAGGGAGGAGAGAAGATTGAATATTTGGAAGGAGTTTTATAAAAATATAAATGATCAAAACCATGAAAAACAAAATTTTAAATATTTCACTCTCCGGATAAACTACAAACAAAAAAAGTTAACATCTGAGCTTGCTATAGCAAAGTTACACAAGTAAAAATCTGTCTATTTTGAATACTTTTGACTTCTGCCTTATTGGATATCAAAGACAACAAAAAATCATCAGTGAGAAAATTCTGAACTGAAATCCACAAATGGAAAAATTGCTTTGGATTATTTATTTTTAATGCATGTATTAAAGATGATTCCCTCATTTAAAAATAAATAGAAGCATGACCAGAAAAATGGCCTGAGCTAATATAAATAGTGAATGGCAACAGAGATATGTGCTTGATCAGATATGTATATATACATACAAATACACATACATACATACAAGAATACAGCATATAGGTATATGAATGTGTACATATATGTGTGTGAAAGACTTAAGATTTATTTGACCATCATCTCCTAATCACAGAGTCTTAAGTTTATTCTCTACTACTTGTGAAAATTTTGAAGTCTTGTTTAAAAAAAAAAAAAACTATTTTAGGACAGCATCTGCTAGATTTGGGGCTTTCTTTTGATGTCTTCTAAAAGCCTTTTGATGTGGACTCCATATACCCACACACAAAAAATACATTTTAATCTTTAGATATGTGTGTGTTTTAAAAGATTAAAACCTTGACTGTATCAGATCCAGACATTTTGAGCTTCAGGCCTCCAAATCTTAGAGTAAAAAGGGTCTTAAAGCAGATATAGAGGTGGGGGTGGGTGGGGCAGAAAGGGGACTTGTGGCTGAAAGAAAGAACTGAGACAATTCCGATGCTTCAGACTTCAGAGGCTCTTCAAGAGCTGGGGATTCTGGGGAGGAAGGAACAGAGGCCCATGTGATGTGGGCATGGATGACTTGCACATGGCAACGCTCCCACTGTGGCTGTCCATTCTGCTCTGGCAAATAGAGGCTGGTGATTCAAATTGACAAGAATCCCACTCTCCCTGGCTCCATAAGGAGTGAAACTTGTCAATTTGAATATCCTGCTTGTAACACTAGAACTGCACTGCCAGGGACAATGGGGAGGGAGTGAAATGTGGACTCAATCAGGAAGGGGCCTTCTGGCCTGGCTGGGCTGCTCTGGGTCAGTTGGAGTGTAATAGGAAAGCTTAAATCCCATCACATTTTTGTCAGAGAAAAGTTGGGGGTGGGGGCCTTTGTTTTCACTTTGGGAATAACAGGGATGAATTAATAAGAGTTTTCTCCCACAAGCAGAATGGAACTTCCACCTTAAAGACTGAACAAATTCTAACCCTTGATGTTGTATTTTCAGAGGCCCTTGATAGCAGGGACGTGAAGCCATGACATACAAATAAAGTGGGTTGAAGTAGAGCAGGGCTGTGCAAAGTCAGCAGCCTTACTTTCTCCTCAAGAGCCATCTGGGTCCAGTGGCCAGAGACAGATCAGGATGACTGGAGGTGACCTTGGATGCAGCAGGAGACTTGACCTTTTTAAGCTAAATTCTTTAACAGGTCTCAGTTTGACTGGGGTAATACACAACCCACAATTAAGGATAGGTTAAAAAATGAGGCAGAGAACAGCCTTTTTTTCAGTCAAAAAGAAAAAAAAATCAATCTGGGATGGGGAAGATCCTCAGGGTTCCTGGCTAAAACCAAAACAACTGCTATTTACATTCACTCTGAGCCAATCAGGGCTCAGACAAGTGGATCTTGTTCTGGGATCTATTGCTTGTCATTCAATGAGATCCAGAGTGATATGACTCTAAGACATGATCCTAGACTGTTCACCCCAAGATACCTTGTAAGGTTTCAGCAATGAAAACTTACATTTTTAGCAGAATGTCCCCAAGTAAATATGATAACCCCTGTGGACAGAGAGAAAAGAAGGGAAAGAAGAAAGAAAAGAAGAGAGGAACGAAGAAAGGAAGAGAAAAGAGAAGAAGAGGAGAGGAGAAAAGAAGAGATGAAGAGAAGAGGAGGGAGAAAGGGAGAGAAGTGGATGAGAAGAGAAAGAAAGGGAGGGAAGAGGAGAGAAGAGGAGAGGAAGAAAGAAGATGGGAGGGGAGGGAAGAGGAGAAAATAATTGTTGCCTAATTGGCCAGCTGGTTGGGTTTTCAATGGGGCAGTTCCTACTTCTCATAGAGGTTGTTTTTGTCCTTCATTCTGCACAAGAAGGAGAAGGAAGGAAAAGAAGGAGAAGGAAGGAGAAGAAGGAGAAGAAGGAGAAGAAGAAGAAGAAGAAGGAGGAGGAGGAGGGAGGAGGAGGAGGAGGAGGAGGAGGAGGAGGAGGAGGAGGAGAAGGATGAAGAGAAGGACGAGGAGGAGGAGGAGAAGGAGGAGGAGGAGGAGGAAGAGGAGGAGGAGAGGAGGAGAGGAGAAGGAGAAGGACGAGGAGGAGGAGGAGAAGGAGGAGGAGGAGAATGACAAAGAGGAGGAGGAGGAGAGGAGGAGGAGGAGGAGGAGGAGAAGGAGGAGGAGGAGAAGGAGGAGGAGGAGAATGACGAAGAGGAGGAGGAGGAGGAGAGGAGGAGGAGGAGGAGGAGGAGAAGGAGGAGAAGGAGGAGGAGGAGGAGGAGGAGGAGAGGAAGAAGAAGAAGAAGATGAGGAATAAAAAGATGAAGACAAGGAGGTGAAAGAGGAGTAAAAGAAATAAAGACAGAGAAGAAAAAGCAAAGGAGAAAGAAGAAGAAGAAAAAGAAGATGAAGATGATGAAGATGATGATGATGAAGAAGACAAGGAGGTAAAAGAAGAGGAGGAAAAGAAATAAGGAAAGATGGAGAAGAAAAAGCAAAGGAGAAAGAGAAGAAGGAAAAAAGGAGGAAAAGGAAGAGAAAGAAGAAAAAGAGAGGAGAAGGAGGAGGAAAAGAAGAAAGAGGAGGAGGAGGAGAAAAAGAAGAAGAATTTAGACTTATCTTACTTCATTTTAGCCTGAGAATTGAATTACCATTTAAAAAACTCTCATTCACTGAAATTTTCAATCCACTTCCACTCTATGCTGTTATTTCAAAGAGATGGACAATGATAGGTTCATACAAAGGTACAACAAGCTATTGCATAAAAATAGTATTTAAATTTTGATTCATCTTGCAGAATATGGAACTAGAGTTTGCTTAGACGCTGTTGCTATTGTTATTCAATGAAATTATTTCTCCTAGTGGATTTATCTTGAGAATGCATTCTAAATTAGGGAGGGATCCATTACATTCAATTATATTTCCTGAGAATTTTCAAGGTAAAGGTGAATGGGCTACATAATGAGGACAACTTTTGTGTCTCAAAGAGTCAGGCTCTATCCTTTTTAGCCTGGGCTATGGAGATCTTGTCACAGCCTTTCTATAATATTCTCCTATGGATAAAATGTGCAAATGCTATATGTCCATTCAGAAACATGCATTTGCTACTCATACAAAATAGTGACTCAATTCACTACACTAAATCCCAAAATTCTGTAATTTGATTCTTGAAAGCAGTGGGGTTTTTTCCTCTAAAATTTAAATTTATTGAAGGATGAATCTTGAAGACTAGGAGATAGTACAAATGGAAAGCAAAGTTTTAAATGACTAGTTCTACCCCATAACTGATATTTTTTAAAGGGATGATACTTATCTGTAAGGATAGATATAGAAACTGAACTAGAAATTTAGGTATTTAGTATGAATGATTAAAGTTATTTAAATATTTAAGGCAAATTTAAATATACATTTCCTGTATTTGAAATAGAGAATTTATTATTGAGCATATGTATCCCCAGGAGCTAAACAGAGAATTAAAGCCTCAATAATTATAATAAAAGTTGAAACCCACCATTAAAACACAGATTTAGAATTGGAAGTAAACTTAGAGATCATTGACTCAAATTGTCTTATTTTGCAGATGAGGAAACTGAAATTCATGTGAAGTGACTTGCCCAGAGTCACACAGCTTCTAAATGTCTCAAAGTGGATTTAAACAGATTCTAAGTCCAGAACCTTTTTATAGCTACTTCTATCATGTGGAGAATGACTAAACAAATTGTGGCATGTGACTATAACCAAATACTATTGGACCATAGGGAACAATAAATAAGAGAAATACAGTAGAGAGATGTATGGAGTTTTTACGAATTGATGCATGTAGTGAAGTTAAGAAAAATAAGGAAAACAAAATGTACAATGAATATTTCACAATAGTGCCAATAGTTTATGCAGCAGCTGTTTGCTCACAGTTCAGAAGTGGAGGCCCCTAGAAGCAGAATATTGCATGGCTCGTCACCTGATTGTCTTTGATCAATTGTTTTGATCTGTTACAACAGAGAGTTCAAAATCTTCATTGGCTAGTGACTACGGCAGAAAAAACTAAGAAATCAGAATTTATAGCATTAAATGAATACTACATCTCTGAGATACATATATACTTTAGAAACAGGAAAAATGCTTTTCCTTCATATATTCAACTACAAATCCACTACTATATGGAAGTTTCCATCCCCCCTAGGGCAGAAAATGCTGAAGTGGAAGTACAGAGACTTTTGAGAGAACTGCACCTCGGGGAGGGCATCACATCAAATCCCCTGACCTCCTAAGCTCTTGGAGAGCTGTCCTCTGCATTTTGTGTCTGCCCAATCTCTAACCACCCTGAAGGATCAGAGTCTGAGTGCTGGGTTTTATTTTCTCAGAAAAGGAAGAACTGTTGACCTGTGAAGGGATATGCTGACCAAAGATGAGTAGTTCTACAATGTCATTTAAAAGCTGACTAAATATTTTCAGATGACATAACACACACACACACATACACAAAACTCGGAAAGTTTGATGATATTTGCAAATATTTGTTCCTATACTGAATTAAAACAGATAGTTTTGATGTAATTCAACACTTTATCTGGTATATATATACACACACAAATATAAATACATACATGTGTATACATATACATAAATACAAATGGATAAATGAACATACATATGAATATATATAGATATAGATATAGATATCTACAAATAAATACACAAGTGTGTAAATATGTATGCATATATACATCCAAATATATAAATACACATGTGTGTGGATAGCTAGACAGGCAGATAGACACACATATTCAATTCAAGTAAATAAACACTAACTAGTTGATCATTACTATTCTAGGCATTGGAAGCACAAAAAGAAAAATAAACTAACAATCCCTATGTTTAAAGAACCTTCTACTTAGGGGAGGAAGGGGAGATTAATTCCAAAATACAAACAGATAAATCATACAAAGTATGTGGAAAGTAATTAAAAGAGGTGAGTGGAAAAGGAGAGGACAAAAACATGGGAGGGAGCATGAAGGAGAAGGCTTTGCTGCTTAGAATTGAAGAGAACTTTGGATTCCAGGAGAATGAAGGAGGATTTCAGATACAGAGATAGCTTTGAAAAAGCGTGGCAGCAGGAGATGGAATCTTATATAGAAAATAGTAAGTAATTCAGTTGGTTTAAAATGCAGAATGTTAGGGTTATGGTTAGGGTTAGAGTCAGAGGTGGAAGTGAAGAAGTCTGCAAGAGGTAATTCTAGGTAATTAACTTAAAAATTGCATGCTTATCCAAAGAGTTTGCATTGAGTATCTATCATGAAAGGTGCTGGGCGCAACATTAGGAGGCATTTCCAAACACCATTTGTTTCCATTTCTGCCTTCGAGACCTAAAAGGAATATGAAGGATTTTCTAGGTCACTGTTTAATGGATGACATCACAAGAGTTCATATGGATTTTGAAGTGTGATGAGCATCTATTTTCAAAGGAAATTTGTTTCAGCAAGCAATCAAATCAGTTCACGTTTATTTGCCAGTTACTGTTGGCCCCATCCTGTGTCAGACACTAGGAACACAAAGACTCAAAGCATCATATATGACTGCTCGGGAATTAGAATAGCTGGTTTCGATGTTACCCCTAATATTACTTGCGTGACCTTTGATAAACTTCCAGCTTCAGCTTCCTCATCTGTAAAATGGCATATGCCCCCATGCCCTGATTTCTCTGTTTCATTTATCAAAGCATTTGAGAAAGTCAGTTATTCCAAACTTTTTTCTTACTTACTAAAACTTCCTGCTGCTTCCTGACCTCTCCCCCTTCTTCTGAGACAATCATTTTGGAAGAAAAATAAACTAGACCGAAATCTCTGAAAGTCTTGACGAACATATCTCACCTGGAAATCACTATGGACCCTAATACCCGCGTTCCTCTTCCTCATCATTAGAACACGGAATAGCTGAACACACATAAAAATCACACAAAAATCTCTTTTCAATAAATTTTGGCCTAAGATACATTAGCATTCATTATACAGAGACTTTCATATTGCTGAAATGACTGCAACTTACCATAAAACCATACATTTAGAAAGTATTTGTGATGGGTAGTGTGGAAAGTAACAAGATGCCACAGTGAAGTGGGTGTCAGACCTGGAGTCAAGAAGCCTGCTGTTGTAAAAGCCAACTAGCTTTTATTGGGAAGTTATCTCTGTAGATTCTCCCTGTATCTACCTCAGGAAATCTGCAGTGGCTGTCTGTCTTTCATTCCCAGGTACTTCAATATGTAGATTTAGACACAGTTGCTGTTAGGAAATGTACAGTTTGTTGAGTTGCTCTCCTATCATCGCCTAACTGCACTGGGCCCATTAGAGAATATGGATCATTAGTTTCTCCAGCTACTAGTACTGCTAAAGTATACTCTGTAGCCCTCTTACTTAGACTTACTTAGTGCGGTTTGTAATGAAATAATAATCAACTTTACAAGTCATCACTAAAATGGATATAATTTTTAGCAGTCACTTGACCTTTTAATTTCTGAATGGATTTTGCTGCACATATTTAGCATGAGGGGACCCATATCACTAACTTGTATTTTCTAGTCACATCCGTACAACATTCAGATCATTTTACATTCACACTTGTATGAAACTAGTCTTACCCTCATATTATTATGTAATCTTTTCTCCCCTTTGCAAATCTCCTTTCCTTTTCTTTATTATACTTTGGCCTGCTGATAAAAATTTCCCTGATTTTTTCACTGATCAAAATTATTTTTAATTTTAATATTGTGTAGTAACTCCTTTCTCTCCTTGCTCATCATCCAGAAATATAATGATTCTTCTCTTCTTCACCATCAGAGGTGATAACAAGCACATTAGATACAAATATGAGAAATTTCAATAACTAGATTCTCATTTGATTAAGGTACAGTTTTGTATGTTGCATTTGCTATTTGCCAAATAAAAGGCTACACATCTGTATACTACACTCTTATTTTGATATATTATATTTGATATATGAAATGTTTACCCACGAGCTGTTTCAGCCCAGGGTGAATTTTTATGACCAACTAAGCCTCTAAAACAGTATTTATAATGTAAGTGCTGAGACACCATTATTTATTGTAGAGCACAATAGCGAAAATTGGTTCTATAACAAATACTCTCTTGTTATCAGCTCATTAGTCTATTGTGGTGACATTGACAAGCCATGCCATGGGCAATACAATATCTCTAATGAAATGTATTAATTTGCTATTTCAAAGAGATGTGGGGAGTTGGAAACACTGTACACTTTATAGCACAACTCAAAGGAAAATAGATTTTTTAAAAATTATGCCTTACACATAGGATTTTTATACTTACCAACTTGCAAACAGTCTCACTAGCTTCTCTCCCACTTACACAAAGCCAGGTGATGAGGATGTAGCTGACTACAATGAGAAGAAATAATTCTAAGAGATAAGGATTTTTTTTTGAAATTCATATCATAATTTTTCTTTGTTCTCAGACTAATTTCTCTAACATCCAGGACCATTTCTTTCTTTTTTTTTTTCTTTTTAAAAAGTTTTTTTTTATTTTCAAAACATAGACATTGATAGTTTTTAAGATTACCCTTGCAAAACCTTGTGTTCCCAATTTTTTTCTCTCTCCCTTCTCTCAACCCCTTCTCCTAGATGGCAAGTAATCTAATATGTGTTAAACATGTACGATTTTTCTATACATATTTCCACAATTATCATGCTGCACAAGAAAAATCAGATCAAAAAGGGAAAAATAAGAAAGAAAACAAAATGTAAGCAAACAACAAAAAAAAATGAAAATACTATGCTGTGATCCACACTCAGTCCCCACAATCCTGTCTCTGGGTGCAGATGGCTCTCTCTCACACAAGACCATTGGAACTGGCTTGAATCACTTTGGTATTGAAAGCAACCAAGTCTTTCAGAATTGATCATTGTGTGATCTTGTTGTTGCTGTGTACAATGTTCTCTTGGTTCTACCCATTTCACTTAGCATAAATTTGTTTAAGTCTCTTCAGGCTTTTTTGAAATTATTCTACTAATCATTTCTTACAAAACAATAATATACCATAGCATTCATACATCATAACTTATTCAGTCATTCTTCAAAAGATGAGTTCAGTTTCCAGTTAGGACCATTTCCTTTAAGCCCATTACTTTATAGTGAAGTAATAGTACTTTCATCCAATAGCTTGGGAATGTTCCTAAATAAGAATTCTAGGTCACTGGGTGAAATTTTCAAGATCAAAACTTTTGATGCTGACTCTTCGTGGATTGGGGAGAATATGTATAGGGAATACTAATGAACCCATTGTTATTACTTCCCAAGTTTGGTCCTAGGGAAAAAATGAACTAACTTTTTAGTCAGAACAAAGGACAAATGTCAGCCTTTGACTGTGAGCAATTAGTCAAGCCATAAACATTTATTAAGAACATACTATGTGTCAGGCAGTCTACTAGAATTTAGAGAATACAAAGAGAAAATGTAACAATGGTCAATTGCTAGAGTCAATGGAGATCTGAGATTGGATTCAGGAAGACTTGAATTCAGTTCCACACTCAGATACTTACTTGCTATGTGACCTTGGATAAGTCACATAACCTGTTTGCCTCAGTTTCCTTAGCTGTAAAATGGAGATTATAATAGTGCCTACCTCCCAGGTTTGGGATAAAAATCTAATCAGATAATATTTGTAAAGCATTTAACACAGTGCTTGGCACCTAGTAGGTACTTTATAAATCCTCCCTTTCTCCCTAGAGTTGACATTCTATTAGGGGAAGACAATATATAAATATACAAATATATAGAGAGAAAGGAACTAGCATCTGGAAAGTCCATAAAAAGTTTCACGTAGAAGATGAGACCTGAGCTGACCTTTGAAGGAAAATAGAGATTTTAAAAGTTATAGTAGAAGAGGAAGGACATTTGAGACATGATAAATTATCTGTCCCAAGGAAGGGAGATAGACACTGTAATATTGAGAACAGCATTAGGTCCAATTTTAGTGGTCCATAAAATGTGTGTCTAAAAATACTATGTAACAATGCTTGGATCCTGATTGTAAAGAGCTTTAAATGCATTAGATATTAAGGTCTGTCAATATCTGGAAAGGGAAGAGGTGATCATGACCAACCACCAAGTACTCATCAAAAACAAGTCATGTTGGGCTGACTTAATTTCCTTTTTCTTAATGGAATGGTTTCTAATGGATGACATCAATGATATATGTAGGGATTGCAAGAGGTCATTTGATAAATTGTAGAAACAATGAAAAATTGTGAAACGGTTGATAGAAAGGTAGGTAAATGTGAATGAGAAGATCCAAAAAGCCGTAACTAATAGGCCTATATCAATCTGAATGTATATCCCTGGTGAAGAATCCTATCATCGTCTTTGTTATGTTCAACTATTTTAAAAATTATGTTGATAAAGACATAGATTATAGATAAAGACAGCTATCAGAAGACAAAAATCTGGGGCAGGTAGTATAGATAATATACTAGATAAATACAATGGATAAAAAATTTGATAGCCTATAACAATAAACTGATACAATGTTCAAAAAACAATGAAGCAGGTGCAAGATGAAGAACATCTGGTGATATATCATCAAAAAATGAACTAGATACTTTTATTTTTTAAATTTTATATATTTTTGATTTATGAAATAAAAGAAACATTTCCATAATATAGTAGAATTTCTTTAGGGTAATTACACATGAAACTGCAAATCTACTATGGACAACTTGCTATTCCTTTTAAAAAACATAATAAATTTATCTTTTTTGTTTGTTTTTTCCTTCCATTCCCCCCATCTATTTAAATGATCTGAAAACTTAAAATGAGCTAAAGGTCTGATATAGCAGGCCAAAGAATTAATTAGACCTTAGTCGCTTAAAAGGAGCATAGTATCCAGAAAAAGGGAGATAATAGTCTCACTGTGTTCTGTCATAGGACCATAGCTTAGGTTCATAAGATTACAAATTTCAGGACCCCAGAGGTAATATAATCCAACTCCCTCATTTTGGAATTGCAAAACTACCACATAGGTTAAATGATGCTCACAAGTTTACATATAGTTAAATCTTAGAGTTGTCATTTAATCCCAGCATTCAACTTCTTATACAAAGCTATTTAAAGGATTTCGTTCACTGTTGAGCACCATGTTTTAAAAACATACATGTGAATTGTTATCCTTTTTATTACAATTATAATAATTTATAAGATGGTGAGAGGCAGTCAGGTGTCTCAGTTGGAGCACACAATCTGGTATAAAAAAGACCTTTATTTTAAATCCAACTTTATTAGCTGTGTAATCCTAAGCAAGACACTTCATTTGCCTCAGTTTCATCATCTGTAAAATAAACTGAAAATGGCAAACCATTCCAGTACCTTTTCCAAAAAACAAACAAATAAACCCAAATGGGGTCACACAATTAGGATGCAAGAAAAACTGAATAACAACAATAACAAAAATAAGATGCTGAATTCCCCGGATGTTCCTATTTGTAAATGATGCTTTCCTGATTGTATCAAGTCCCAGCATAAAAGATTTACAGTTATTTGTAAATTATCAACCTAATAATCAACACTGGAAAGAATAAACGCACACAAAAGGCTTATTGTTCAAATTATGACATAGTTTCTTTGGTTAGATGAATCCCCATGAAGGAAAAGAAGATAGACAAAAATCACATAATAAGTATTGAAACTTGTAGCCCTGGAAAGAACATATACTTTGATGACATTACCTGACATTGGATGGACAGTTCACTGAGTTAATCTATTAGTACAAAAAATGATGGAGAAACACTATGGATGGACAATGACTTAGAGACCAGAGTTTAATAAAAGAAGAACAAGTTGCATAACAATGTGAAACTGAGTAATTGCTGAACATTTTCAGTTATTTTTAGTTACCAATATGGAAGTTTATCTACTTAACAACAATATTTTCCTACCTAATTTTTTCCAGACATTTTTTAATCACATCAGAGTCTTCATGATCCCATTTGGAATTTTTGGGCAAAGATACTAAAGTGATTTGCCATTTCCTTCTCCAACTCATTTTACAGAAAAGGAAACTGAGACCAAACAGAGTTAAATGACTTATTGAAGGTCCAACAGTCAGTAAGTGCCTGAGGCTGGATTTGAATTCAGCATTTTTATCCACTTGCTGCCTTTTGTTCTATACTGTATAACTACAAATTATCCCATACTATGATAGTTGAAGAATCAAAATTGTAGCTGATCTAACAGACAATTGAAAGAGTCACATGATGGATTTAAGTACATGATCAGTAGTGACTTTGGGATGAATTAGTGACTTTACTCAAACCATATAACCAAAAAAAAAAAAAAAAAAAAACAAACAAAAAAAAAACCACTGAGCTGGTTGTGTAATTGATGAGAATAAATACTAACATAAAAACAACCTGATTATTGACTAAAGCCTATAAAATATAAAAGACCTGGAGAAAGATGTTCTGTACTCTTTGTGCAAAATGGCTCTTTAGTGGAAGAATTATAAGAGAACATAGTAAGAATTACATACCATTACATAACCTGAGGTGGTCTGGGCTACACTGGAGGGAGTAGTCATATCCGTGAAATGCACAAACATGTCAAAGAATAAATTTTACCATCATAAGTATTTTAATTATCATCCTTAACAACCTAGACTTTTTCCAAAAATCCTAGGGTGGTCATGTCCTGTGATAAGCTATTGAAGCAATTTTTTTAACATGAAGAAAAGATAGTTTCAAGAGCACATGGTGAATGTTTTCTCATTCAATGGAATTCATTCAATTCAATGGGATCTCATATGGAAGAAGGATAGGATCTTTTTTGATTGGTCTCGGGAAGTAGAGATGGTCCTAATGGATAGAAGATGAAATGTGATGAGAAAGATTTTGGCTTTATATATAGCAAAAATATTTAACAATTGCAGTTATAAAAAAAATGCTATTATTCTTGTGATTGTGAGTTTCCCATTTCTGGAAAACACCAAATGAAAGCTAAATCTGACAAGAAGCTAGCAGAGACCTTAAAGACCATCAAGTCCAATCTCTTCATTTTACAAATAAGAGGTTAAATATCTTTCCCAGAATCACATTAAGCAATTGAGGCAGTTGATTCTAAGCATGATGTGTGCACAACATCACCAAGCTGCCTAACCTCTGAGGGTATCATAGAGGAGATTTTTGTTTAAATACGGGTTGGACCAAAAGGCCTCAGAGGTCCCTCCCAATTCAGATATTGCACAATTCTGAGATATTATGTGTGACTGAAAAGATACACTGGTTCATATAAATTATTGTCTTGGTTCCGTGTTGGTACTCTTATGATGCTTCAACTGAACCAGCAATTTACTAAATGGCACTTTTTTGCTCGGAGAATTAAATAAATCAATACCCACTTGGAGCTGTTCTGTCACAGTAAAGAAAGAAATTTGTAAACTATGTAAATTAGTATTGACATGGGAATAGACACTACTCAATGACCACTCGATTATCCCATTGGAAAACACAGGATGTGAGAAAAGACAGGATGAGCCAGAAAGAAACTGACCTATAGGAAAAAGGGAAAAAAGAAAGGCTTAAATATGAATTGAAATTTTCATCTAAAATTCCATGGAACTTTGATTATACTCCTGTGAATAGAGTGGAAGTAGAAAGGATTAGTGGTAAATTTTATGGAACTGTTTGAAACAACTACAACAAATTTTAAAAAAAGTATGTTTTATTGATAGAGAATGTATAGTACAGTGAAAAAAATTATATATTTGGAGTCAAAGGCCTTGGAGTCACATCCCTGCTCTGAGATCTACAAGTTAGCCTTTGACCTTGGCAAATTACTGCAACTATCTTCCAAGGGAAAGAGTAGACAAGAGTCAGAAAATTAGTTCAAACCCAGGCCCTAGTATTTATTTACTTCCTGGGGGACCTTGGATAGGACACTTAAACTCTTTCAGTTTCTTAATATATAAAACAAGAAGGTTGGGCTAGAAGGCTGCTATAGTCCCTTCTTGCTACAGGTCTATGGTTTTCCCAGAAATTTCTGGGTTTTAGTTGCCTTAACCACAAAATGAAGATGTTAGAGGGGGAAAATATCTCAAGATCCGTTCCAGTTCTAAAACAGCAAACAAATAAGAGTCCATGATATTAAGTCTATCTTTAAATATTATTAACGTATTTGATCTGTAGGGAAGTTGTTACCTAATTATGGGATAACTATTCAGATAAACTAAGAATGGCACAGGAAGATAAAAGCATTTTCCTCTCTTTTCCATGATACCTCTAGTAAGAAGATTTGCGAGGAAATGAGAGCTAGAAAAATACAGATATGAGTAACTGAGATGTGGTTGCTCTTTTAGAATTTGTGTAGGAAAAGATACAGTGCCATTTATTTCTCCACTAGTTATAAAATAAATTTATCCACTTTTTAAACAACAAAAATCTCAAAAAGATCAAACATTTTTAGCTCAGTGGGGAGTCAGATGATTTGGAGTAAGTAATTGCCAGCTCTATCATTTTTTTTATTCACATAACCTCAGATAAGACACAGCCTGCCTCAGTTTTATCAATTGCAAAATAAATACCATAATAACTCCTCCCACCCAGACTTATTATGAGAATAAAATGACATAATATTTGTAAAATACCTAGCACAGTCCCCAGATCATAATAGATCCTTAATAAATGCTTTTTCCCCCTTTCTCCTTCTAAATGTATATATCCATTAAAGATAAATGATTGCTATATGGGTCATCTAAGAATAAAGTAAAGGAATAATGGTATATTTGACCAAAATAAAGACACATTATTCTCTTCATGAATATAAATACAGTTGGTGCAACACAATGTAAAAATGAAAGTTGGTATATTAAATTATAGAAATAGAATTCTAAGGAAAAGTTGAAAAAAATCACATAATATAAGTTTCATAAAATGCGCTTATAAATGTTAAGGGCAAATAGTAGGGGCAGAGTGAGGATTTATTTGGAATAAAGGCAGCATAGATATCTACTTGGAAAAAGTCAGGTTTTCTAAAATAAGCAATAAAAATGTTATAAAAGTAAGCTTCCCAAGAAGCATTTATTTAAACAGTTAGATTGACAGAGCAACTCGAATGGACCCCTCTAGTGATGGTTTAGATCTGTGGTACTTGGCAGAAAGGTTCTCAGTTCTGAATACTCTCCAGTTTTATAGGACTTAGAAAAGAATAATCAAAACTGTGTTCATGTTTAAAGTTAAAACCAATTGTGGTTAAATGTGCTTTTTGACCTTCTGTCCCAAGATTACCTTTTATAGAATCACAGAATCATAGAATTTCAGTGTTGGAAGGAACCTCAATTGTCCAATATATTCATGAAAATGAATCCCCTCTACAAAATGTGAGTGAGGATCCAAGGTATATGTCTTTACCAAAGAAATTATAGATGAAGCCCATTAAAAAATGAAACATCAGTGTTTCTGACTGTAAATTTATTTAAGAAATGTACTAACTAGGGGCAACTAAGTGGCACAGTGGATAGAGCACCAGCCTTGAAATCAGGAGGACCTGAGTTCAAATCTGGTCTTAGACACTTAACACTTCCTAGCTGTGTGACCCTGGACAAGTCACTTAACCGCAATTGCCTCAGCAAAAAAAAAAAAAAAAGAAAAAGAAATAGACTAACTACAATTAAAAACAAACAAATGAAATGTCTCACTTATATTTTGGTGAACTTTGTATAATTGGCTCCATTCTTTGCCAAAATATGGCTATTAAAATGTGAATTATTGTAGTCACTGGAAAGATGAATCTCTCCCTGCCATTAAAATCAATGGCATGATATGTTTTTGCTGCATTTTGGTTTTTGTCCATTTATCTCCTTTCTTTGTAAATATATTTTGCATAGAAGTTAAAGAACAAATGAGGGAAAAACAGAGACAAAAGGAAAGGGTTATAATATGGCTGTAAGAAAGAAGGAAATCTTCCGGTTAAGATGGCGGAGAGGAGGCTCACAGTTGCATAAGCTCCGCGCTTTCTCTCACTATCCACTTCATTACAAGCCTCTGAATCAATGCTTGACTGAAAAAAACCCACAAATAGTTACCAAGAGAAGCCATCCTTGAGATCCGCCAAGAAAGGTCTGTCTTTACTGGAGGGCTGGGGCGGTTTTAGATCGGGCGCAGGCGGCGGGCAGCGGCAGTGAGAGCACGGGAGCAGACTGGAGAGGGGGTGGAGAGTGATCGTAGCCGTTTCTGCGGGGAGAGCTTCGCTACAGGTTTGGATAATTTCCTCCGGCAGCAAGTCAACAGCCCAGCAGAGAAGCTAAAAACACCGGGCCTGAAGAACACAACCGCAAACAGCTGGAGTCTCTCAGGACCTGGCCCCCCCCCCTCCCCCCCCCTCAGTGACTCAGCACGCTTTGGGATCTCAGAGCGCAGGCGCAGCACAGTCCTGCTAGTGCCTCACTGCTGCCACCTGCAGTCTGTAGAGGAAGCTCGATAACACACCCAGCCCCCCCCCAAAGAAAGACTCCAGTTTTTTCTGTTTTTCTTTGGTAGTTTATCTCTGATTAATAGACAGAATGAGCAAGAAGCTGAAGAGGACTTTAACCCTTGACAGCTTCTATACAGATAGAGAGCAGACTCTAAATCCTGAGGAGACTAAAAACAGGCAGTCCCCAGGTGATTCCCCAAAGGAGGAAATCATCTGTTCCTCAGCACAGATGAACCTCATAGAAGTGGTTAAAAAGGCCTCACAAGGGAGCTAGAAGAAAAATGGGAAAAGAGCCTGGAGAAAGTTAAAGAGAGAGTGGATAAAGAAGTAAAATCCTTGAAAAATAGGATTAGTGAACTGGAAACAGAAAACAGCTCTCTAAAAAACAAAATTGGCGAAATGGAAAAAAATTCCACAGAACAAAAGAACTCAATTGGACAATTAGAGAAAGATTTTAAAAAAGTGAGTGAAGAGAATACTTCACTGAAAATCAGAATTGAACAAGTGGAATTGAATGACTCGAGGAGACAAGAAGAATCAGTCAAGCAAATCCAAAAAAATCAAACAATGGAGAAAAATGTGAAATACCTTCTGGGGAAGACAACAGACCTGGAAAACAGATCCAGGAGAGACAATCTGAGAATCATTGGACTCCCAGAAAAACATGATGAAAAAAAGAGTCTGGACACTGTCTTCCAGGAAATTATCAAAGAGAACTGCCCAGAAGTCATAGGAACAGAGGAAAAAATAAACATTGAAAGGATTCATCGATCACCCACTGAAAGGGATCCTAAAATCAAAACACCAAGGAATATAGTGGCCAAATGCCAGAACCCTCAGGTGAAAGAAAAAATATTGCAAGCGGCTAGAAAAACCCAATTCAAGTATCAAGGAGCCACAATAAGGATCACCCAGGATCTGGCAGCATCCACATTAAAAGATCGAAGGGCCTGGAATATGATATTCCGAAAGGCTAAGGAACTTGGTATGCAACCAAAAATAACTTACCCAGCGAGAATGAGCATCTTTTTCCAGGAAGAAGATGGACATTCAACGAAGTAAGCGAATTTCATCTATTTCTGATGAAAAAACCAGAACTTAACAAAAAGTTTGATCTACAAATATAGAACTCAAGAGAAATCTAAAAAGGTAAAGATTAATCTTGGGAACTATATTTTGACTATATAGATGTATAAAGAATACATGTATACCTTGTTCTAGAAATTGATGTGGAAAGGACATTGTACCAGAAAAAGGGTAAAGTGGGGGTAGTCCATCTCATGAAGAGGCATAGGAAACCTATTATATCTGAGAGAAAGAATGGAGGGGGATGAATATAGTGGGTATCTTACTGCCTTCAGAATTGGCTTTAAGTGAAAAATCTTAAGACATATTCAATCTATGGTGAAACTTCTCCCATCTCATTGAAAAGTGAGAAGGGAAAAGTGGAAAGGGAAGGAATAAGCTAAGCGGAAGGGAATACGGGAACTGGGAGGGAAAGGGGTAAGATAGGGGGAGGAACTCTAAGGCGGGGGAGGGATACTAAAAAGGGAGGGCTGTGAGAAGCAAGGGGTGCTCACAAGCTCAATACTTGGAAGGGGGGGAAAGGGGAAAGAAGGGAGGAAAGCATAAACCGGGGTTAACAAGATGGCAAGTAATACAGAATTGGTCATTCTAACCATAAACGTGAACGGGGTAAACTCCCCCATAAAGAGAAAGCGGTTAGCAGAATGGATTAAAAGCCAGAATCCTACAATATGTTGTTTACAGGAAACACACCTGAAGCGGGGAGATACATGCAGGTTAAAGGTAAAAGGTTGGAGCAAAATCTACTATGCTTCAGGTGAAGTCAAAAAAGCAGGGGTAGCCATCCTGATCTCAGATCAAGCTAAAGCAAAAATTGACCTAATTAAAAGAGATAAGGAAGGACACTATATCTTGCTAAAGGGTAGCATGGATAATGAAGCACTATCTATATTAAACATATATGCACCAAGTGGGTAGCATCTAAATTCTTAAAAGAGAAACTAAGAGAGCTGCAAGAAGAAATAGACAGTAAAACTATAATAGTGGGAGATCTTAACCTTGCACTCTCAGAATTAGATAAATCAAACCAGAAAATAAATAAGAAAGAAGTCAAAGAGGTAAACAGAATACTAGAAAAGCTAGATATGATAGATCTCTGGAGAAAATGTAATGGAGACAGAAAGGAATACACTTTCTTTTCAGCAGTTCATGGAACCTATACAAAAATTGACCATATATTAGGACATAAAAACCTCAAACTCAAATGTAGTAAGGCAGAAATAGTAAATGCATCCTTTTCAGACCACGATGCAATGAAAATTACATTCAACAAAAAAGCAGGGGGAAGTAGACCAAAAAATAATTGGAAACTAAATAATCTCATACTAAAGAATGATTGGGTAAAACAGCAAATCATAGACATAATTAATAACTTCACCCAAGAAAACGATAATAATGAGACATCATACCAAAATGTATGGGATGCAGCCAAAGCGGTAATAAGGGGAAATTTCATATCTCTAGAGGCCTATTTGTATAAAATAGAGAAAGAGAAGGTCAATGAATTGGGTTTGCAATTAAAAATGCTAGAAAAGGAACAAATTAAAAACCCCCAGTCAAACGCTAAACTTGAAATTCTAAAAGTAAAAGGTGAGATCAATAAAATTGAAAGTAAAAAAACTATTGAATTGATTAATAAAACTAAGAGTTGGTTCTATGAAAAAACCAACAAAATAGACAAACCCTTAGTAAATCTGATTAAAAAAAGGAAAGAGGAAAATCAAATTGTTAGTCTTAAAAATGAAAAGGGAGAACTCACCACTAACGAAGAGGAAATTAGAGCAATAATTAGGAGTTACTTTGCCCAACTTTATGCCAATAAATTCGACAACTTAAATGAAATAGAAAAATACCTCCAAAAATACAGCTTGCCCAAACTAACAGAGGAAGAAGTAAATATCCTAAACAGTCCCATCTCAGAAAAAGAAATAGAACAAACTATCAATCAACTCCCTAAGAAAAAATCCCAGGACCAGATGGATTTACATGTGAATTCTACCAAACATTTAAAGAACAATTAACTCCAATGTTATATAAACTATTTGAAAAAATAGGGATTGAAGGAGTCCTACCAAACTCCTTTTATGACACAGATATGGTACTGATACCTAAACCAGGTAGGCTGAAAACAGAGAAAGAAAATTATAGACCAATCTCCCTAATGAATATTGATGCTAAAATCTTAAATAAAATATTAGCAAAAAGATTACAGAAAATTGTCACCAGGATAATACACTATGACCAAGTAGGATTTATACCAGGAATGCAGGGCTGGTTCAATATTAGGAAAACTATTAGCATAATTGACTATATCAATAACCAAACAAACAAAAACCACATGATCATCTCAATAGATGCAGAAAAAGCATTTGATAAAATCCAACATCCATTCCTAATAAAAACACTTGAGAGCATAGGAATAAATGGACTTTTCCTTAAAATAGTCAGGAGCATATATTTAAAACCATCAGTAAGCATCATATGCAATGGGGAAAAACTGGAACCTTTCCCAGTAAGATCTGGAGTGAAGCAAGGTTGCCCACTATCACCATTATTATTTAATATCGTATTAGAAACACTAGCCTCGGCAATAAGAGTCGAGAAAGATATAAAAGGAATTAGAGTAGGCAATGAGGAAACCAAACTATCACTCTTTGCAGATGATATGATGGTATACCTAGAGAACCCCAGAGATTCTACCAAAAAGCTATTGGAAATAATTCATAATTTTAGCAAAGTAGCTGGCTACAAAATAAATCCCCATAAATCCTCAGCATTTTTATACATCACCAACAAAACCCAACAGCAAGAGATACAAAGAGAAATTCCATTCAGAATAACTGTTGATACCATAAAATATTTGGGAATCTATCTACCAAAGGAAAGTCAGGAATTATATGAGCAAAATTATAAAAAAGTCTCCACACAAATAAAGTCAGACTTAAATAATTGGAAAAATATTAAGTGCTCTTGGATCGGCCGAGCGAACATAATAAAGATGACAATACTCCCTAAACTAATCTATTTATTTAGTGCTATACCAATCAGACTTCCAAGAAAATATTTTATTGATCTAGAAAAAATAACAACAAAATTCATATGGAACAATAAAAAGTCGAGAATCTCAAGGGAATTAATGAAAAAAAAATCAAATGAAGGTGGCCTAGCTGTACCTGATCTAAAATTATATTATAAAGCAGCAGTCACCAAAACCATTTGGTATTGGCTAAGAAATAGATTAGTGGATCAGTGGAAAAGGCTAGGCTCACAAGACAGAATAGTCAACTATAGCAATCTAGTGTTTGACAAACCCAAAGCCCCTAACTTCTGGAAAAGAATTCATTATTTGATAAAAACTGCTGGGATAATTGGAAATTAGTATGGCAGAAATTAGGCATGGACCCACACTTAACACCATATACCAAGATAAGATCAAAATGGGTCTATGACCTAGGCATAAAGAACGAGACTATAAATAAATTAGAGGAACATAGAATAGTTTATCTCTCAGACTTGTGGAGGAGAAAGAAATTTGTGACCAAAGATGAACTAGAGACCATTACTGATCACAGAATAGAAAATTTCGATTACATCAAATTAAAAAGCCTTTGTACAAATAAAACTAATGCAAACAAGATTAGAAGGGAAGCGACAAAACTGGGAAAACATTTTCACAGTTAAAGGTTCTGATAAAGGCCTCATTTCCAAAATATATAGAGAACTGACTCAAATTTATAAGAAATCAAGCCATTCTCCAATTGATAAATGGTCAAAGGATATGAACAGACAATTTTCAGAGGATGAGATTGAAACTATTACCACTCATATGAAAGAGTGTTCCAAATCATTATTGATCAGAGAAATGCAAATTAAGACAACTCTGAGATACCACTACACACCTGTCAGATTGGCTAAGATGACAGGAAAAAATAATGATGAATGTTGGAGGGGATGCGGGAAAACTGGCACACTAATGCATTGTTGGTGGAGTTGTGAACGAATCCAACCATTCTGGAGAGCAATCTGGAATTATGCCCAAAAAATTATCAAAATGTGCATATCCTTTGATCCAGCAGTGTTTCTATTGGGCTTATATCCCAAAGAAATACTAAAGAAGGGAAAGGGACCTGTATGTGCCAAAATGTTTGTAGCAGCCCTGTTTGTAGTGGCTAGAAACTGGAAAATGAATGGATGCCCATCAATTGGAGAATGGCTGGGTAAATTGTGGTATATGAATGTTATGGAATATTATTGTTCTGTAAGAAATGACCAGCAGGATGAATACAGAGAGGCTTGGAGAGACCTACATGAACTGATGCTAAGTGAAATGAGCAGAACCAGGAGATCATTATACACTTCGACAACGATATTGTATGAGGACATATTTTGATGGAAGTGGATTTCTTTGACAAAGAGACCTGAGTTTTCAATTGATAAATGACGGACAAAAGCAGCTACACCCAAAGAAAGAACACTGGGAAACGAATGTGAACTATCTGCATTTTTGTTTCTCTTCCCGATTATTTATACCTTCTGAATCCAATTCTCCCTATGCAACAAGAGAACTGTTCGGTTCTGCAAACATATATTGTATCTAGGATATACTGCAACATATCCAACATATAAAGGACTGCTTGCCATCTAGGGGAGGGGGTGGAGGGAGGGAGGGGAAAAAAAATCGGAACAGAAATGAGTGTAAATATAATGTAATTATTAAATAAAAAAATTAAAAAAAAAAAAAGAATAGAAGAAAGAAGGAAATATAAATGACTAACACAGAGACAGTTGGGAATATGTTGACCAAAACTTGAGAAAGCTGCTGGAGCTGAAGATACTATCAAGAGTTCTAACAATCACAATGTGTGTTTATAGATGATCATAGAAGTTACATTTAATTCATTTTGACAGACATGTAATATATATATATATATATATACATACATATATATGTATTATGTGTATATATAAATATATTATACACACACACACACACACACACACACTATATGTCAGGAAACTGAGCCTTGAAGCAAGATAGAGTGTCTGAGAGAGATAATGGAAAGGAAGAATACTATTCCACAAATTCAGTGATAGAATGGGCAGGGTACAGAGGTGGGAGATGGGATGTCATGTATGGAAAACTGAAAAGCAACCAATTAAGCAATCAATAATCATTATTTTGTAAGAGTAATGTTCCTTTCCAACATTATACTAAGTAGAAATAGCCCCATACTTTTGAACCTCTCAATTTCAGAGACAAACTATTTGTGAACAAGGTAACCATACAACAAGACAAGAAGTTAAATAGTTTTGAATCACAGGATGAAACAAAATGGCACCATACAAGAAATGCCTTATGGCTCAGTTGAGGAAAGTAAGTCATACCTTCAAGGGATTGGATCAAAACAATAAGCCAGTCAATATCCAAAAATTACTAGAGAGCAGAGGCTACAATTCTAGATAGGCTCCTGTGAGGGAATCATTGGAGGGAGGAAAGATGGAAAAAATTATCTCTATCTCTACCCCCCAGCCCGCAGTATTTACCAGAATACAAACTTTTGAACTTCAAAATGGTAGAGGATTTGTATTCCCAATCAGAGCTGGTACCAGTTTCCCAGAAAGAATATCAGTTTTCAGGAGACAAAGTGAATGAATTGATGAGAGAGAGGTTGAGGTTAGTACAAAAAATCCAGGATTATACTATACCTAAGCAAAAGTCCATGGGGATACTACTGAGTTAGAAAAGCCCTCAAAATAAATAGGAACTATGAATTTATTTCTTTGCTACATGAGCTTTTCCATGTTTGAGATCATTTTCTTTAAGAATCTTTATGTACTATTGGGAACATGAATCTCACATTTTAAAGGATGATGTTTTACAGCATTGTTTTAAAGATAACCACTTAGTAAATATCCTTAATTAAATCTAATTAACTCGTGTTGACTCATTAATAACAACTGGATAACGGATAGAAGGTCTATTAATGAGTACTAGAGAAATCCAAAGCCCCTTACGATTACACATAAAATCCTAAAGGGAGTAGTGACCAGTTCCTCTCTAAAGACCCAGTCTGCTATACTGAAAGTGAGGGATGGAGGTATGAGCACAGAGATTGTTGTACTTTTTAAGCATCTATTATGCATTAGGAATTAGACTAAGCAATGGGGATACAAAGACAATAATGAAACAGTGGCCATCCTAAAGGAGTTTACAGACTATTAGAGACGAAGCATGTATCTATCTAAAACAAACATAAAGCATACAAATAAATGTTTGGGCAGAAGGATACAGGCAGTGGGAAGATGAAGGTCATACCTCATGTAGATGTTATCTGAGCTAAGTTTTTAATTCAATTCAATAGACAAATCTTACCTCGAGTTGGAGAGTCCCTCATTTTTAGACATTTCTTTGCTCAACACAGATAGCATTTACACATACCTTTGTCTTTTTTTTTAATGCTATTGATTCCCTTTTGAAATCTCTTTCATTGGTGATATATTGCACATTTCTATTGGTCTCAGGTAGTGATACTTTTCATGCTTATCCATCATTTCAGTTTCTGGAAAACTTCTAGTACCCAGCATTCCTTAACAGAACATTGAGGAAAACAATGTTAGGAATAGCAAACAATCTTTAGGTTTTCAGAATTCTCACAAAATGTGGGAATCCCCAGTTTCTTCTGCTGTCTATGTTAAGATAAAGCACCAGGGATTAAAAAAAAAAAAAAGCAAAAAATAGTCCCTTCCCTCAACAAGCTTAATTTAATGGAAAGACAATATGCAAACAAATATAAACAGAGTAAGCTACATACAATGGAAAATAATTAGGGGAAGCATTAAAATTAAGAAGGATTGTGGAAGACTTCTTGTAGATATGGGATTTTAGGTGATACAAAGAGCCTTTTTTTGGTTAAGGATATTACTACTGTTCAATTTACTTAAGTCCACTATCCGGGATCAGTGCTTAATTCTACACCCTTTTTACTCTTTATATCAAATTGGTTCTCACATCTTGTTAATTTTGCCTCTACAACATCTTCCACATCTGTTCTCTTTTCTCTCCTGTAATTTGGAACCTCATCACTCTTCCTCAGACTAGTATGATAGTCTTCTAATTGGCCACCCTGCTACCAATTGTTCCCTTTTCCATTCCATCCACCACAAAATTGTTAAATTAACATTACTAAAGCATACATAGGGCAGCTAGATGACTATGGGTATTTTTCTGATTTGACTGCTGACTTAACACAAAATCATATATTTAGGAAACATTTCCTGATAAAAAGTGGGGAAAGTAGAGAAGCAAGAGTATAGGGTGGTAGTCAGGAAGAGAGACCTCAGAAAGTAATTTTGTGACCCTGGACAAGTCACTTAACCCTGTTTGACTCAGTTTCCTCATCTGTAAAATAAGGTAGAATAGGAAATGGCAAAACCACTCCAGAATCTTTGCCAAGAAAATCCCAAATTGGGTCATAAAGAGTAGAACAACAATGAAGCACAAGTCTGACCCCACCTCAAGAAGTTTCAGTGTTTCTTATTAATGCTAAAATTAATATAATTTCCTCCAATTGCCATTTTTAAAATCCATTTGCCTACAACCTGTTTCAACTAATCTGCACATTTTATGTTCCAGACTTCACCTTGGTATTCATTAGAGTTCTGATTTTCCTAATTATCACATCCTATAGCTTGTGGGGTCCATTTCAGCTCTAGATCTCAGATGCTATGATTCTCTGACCAATGTTTACTGTTTGATTATGCTCTGATAATAATCAGTGCATTTAGGTTATAGTCTTAGGAGCTTTCTAAACTTTCAAGAAAATAAAGGCACTGTTAAAGTGAGTAATAGTCCTAGGGAAACCTAGAACACAAAGATTCATAGTGAAGACACATGGTATTATGTGTTGAGGGTAGGAGCAAATATATAGTAGTGTATGTAGTACCAGGTTTGCAATATAAAAGCTGTGGTTCAAATTCCATCTCTTCCATTTATCTGTGTGATCCTGGACAGTTAAATTCAATATTCTTGGAACAGCCACCTAGAAAATAATATCACTTTGGTGAAACCCTTCTCATACTAACATTTTTAAATGTATAAAATAAAATACAAATAATTACAAAAGGAAATAATTTACATTGAAATACAATAATCAAAATATTTTCTCATGCAAGTTCCTGAGCCCCCTGAAATCTACCTGTGGAATCCAATTTAAGGACACCAGTATTAAGACATAGATGGTCTTCATCTGTCTTGCTGGAGTGAGTTCCCACATTGAGAGATCTTCAATCTGGTTTCTTATAGATTTGTTTGCTTGAATTAATCTTCTGCTCAGTTAACTAGACAGTTAACTAGAAGTGGAAGCGTATCCTAGTGAGCAAAAGAAGGATTTCACTTTCTAAGAAATGGGCTAGGAATATACATAGCTCTGAGATTGCAACTAGAAAGAGAACAGTTTATAGAAGTCGTGGTTCCTTTACATGAACTAACTTTAAATCAATTTAATTATAATACTAATAGCTCTCATTTCTATAGTGCTTTAAGGTGTACAGAGTGCTTTACATGCATTATCTAATTAAAAACATGGCCCAATAGCACATTAAGCTTGCTATCAGATTAATCAGCTCCAAGAATGCTCTGAATGGATGAAAATTTGAATAGTCCTGACAGCAGTATCTGAATATTTTCTAGCAAGGGGTCCTTGGAGAATGGAGACACTATAATGTGGAAATTGAGACTGCTGCGGTTCCGAGCTTTAGACCATTCCTTCTCAGGTGACAAATATTATATCCTTGCAGAAGGACTAGATGATCACTTTTGCAAACCACCTTGCAGAGTAAAACAATCAGGGTGGACCAGAAACTAAAACACTATAGGAGCTAGAGAAAGAACTCTGCCCTGCATTGCAAAATGAACACAATGGAGAAAAGATGCACAGCTGAAAGATCCATTATGATTTTGAAAAGGAGAAGAGAAAAACTTGAAGAAGACTTCAGAAACCTGGAGGCCTGCTGCAGTAATTTAGTTAATAGTGCCCTAGTGGCCCAATAGACATAAAGCAAACTTTTCAAAAGTGCTAAATTTACTCCAAGGGAGTAGTTGTAAGGAATCCAGCTTATTATGTGCCCACAATTGTTAGTAAATGCATCATAATGATAACAACAATAATAGAAGGGGAAAAAAGCCAAGATAAAAAAAAAGACAATTGAATTGTAAAATATTCCAGTGACATAGCCAATGTTATAGTACAAAATGATTGAAAGGGCATCAGGGGCGGACTTCCGGTTAAGATGGCGGAGAGGAGGCTCACAGTTGCATAAGCTCCGCGCTTTCTCTCACTATCCACTTCATTACAAGCCTCTGAATCAATGCTTGACTGAAAAAACCCCACAAATAGTTACCAAGAGAAGCCATCCTTGAGATCCGCCAAGAAAGGTCTGTCTTTACTGGAGGGCTGGGGCGGTTTTAGATCGGGCGCAGGCTGAGGGCAGCGGCAGTGAGAGCACGGGAGCAGAGCTGAGAGGGGGTGGGGAGTGATCGTAGCCGTCTCTGCGGGGAGAGCTTCGCTACAGGTTTGGAACCTGCAGCAAGTCAACAGCCCAGCAGAGAAGCTAAAAACACCGGGGCTGAAGAATACAACCCCAAACAGCTGGAGTCTCTCAGGACCTGGCCGCCCCCCCCCTCTCCCCCCCACAGTGACTCAGCACGCTTTGGGATCTCAGAGCGCAGGTGCAGCACAGTCTTGCTAGTGCCTCACTGCTGCCCCCTGCAGTCTGTAGAGGAAGCTCGATAACACACCCAGCCCCCCCCCCCCCAAAGAAAGACTCCAGTTTTTTCTGTTTTTCTTTGGTAGTTTGTCTCTGATTAATAGACAGAATGAGCAAGAAGCTGAAGAGGACTTTAACCCTTGACAGCTTCTATACAGATAGAGAGCAGACTCTAAATCCTGAGGAGACTAAAAACAGGCAGTCCCCAGGTGATTCCCCAAAGGAGGAGATCGTCTGTTCCTCAGCACAGATGAACCTCATAGAAGTGATTAAAAAGGCTCTCACAAGGGAGCTAGAAGAAAAATGGGGAAAGCAGAGTGAGGCTTGGCAAAAGGAGAAGGAAGCTTGGGAAAAGGAGAGGGAGGCTTGGCAAAAGAGCCTGGAGAAAGTTAAAGAGAGAGTGGATAAAGAAGTAAAATCCTTGAAAAATAGGATTAGTGAACTGGAAACAGAAAACAGCTCTCTAAAAAACAAAATTGGCGAAATGGAAAAAAATTCCACAGAACAAAAGAACTCAATTGGACAATTAGAGAAAGATTTTAAAAAAGTGAGTGAAGAGAATACTTCACTGAAAATCAGAATTGAACAAGTGGAATTGAATGACTCGAGGAGACAAGAAGAATCAGTCAAGCAAATCCAAAAAAATCAAACAATGGAGAAAAATGTGAAATACCTTCTGGGGAAGACAACAGACCTGGAAAACAGATCCAGGAGAGACAATCTGAGAATCATTGGACTCCCAGAAAAACATGATGAAAAAAAGAGCCTGAACACTGTCTTCCAGGAAATTATCAAAGAGAACTGCCCAGAAATCATAGGAACAGAGGAAAAAATAAACATTGAAAAGGATTCATCGATCACCCACTGAAAGGGATCCTAAAATCAAAACACCAAGGAATATAGTGGCCAAATGCCAGAACCCTCAGATGAAAGAAAAAATATTGCAAGCGGCTAGAAAAACCCAATTCAAGTATCAAGGAGCCACAATAAGGATCACCCAGGATCTGGCAGCATCCACATTAAAAGATCGAAGGGCCTGGAATATGATATTCCGAAAGGCTAAGGAACTTGGTATGCAACCAAAAATAACTTACCCAGCGAGAATGAGCATCTTTTTCCAGGGAAGAAGATGGACATTCAACGAAGTAAGCGAATTTCATCTATTTCTGATGAAAAAACCAGAACTTAACAAAAAGTTTGATCTACAAATATAGAACTCAAGAGAAATCTAAAAAGGTAAAGATTAATCTTGGGAACTATATTTTGACTATATAGATGTATAAAGAATACATGTATACCTTGTTCTAGAAATTGATGTGGAAAGGACATTGTACCAGAAAAAGGGTAAAGTGGGGGTAGTCCATCTCATGAAGAGGCATAGGAAACCTATTATATCTGAGAGAAAGAATGGAGGGGGATGAATATAGTGGGTATCTTACTGCCTTCAGAATTGGCTTTAAGTGAAAAATCTTAAGACATATTCAATCTATGGTGAAACTTCTCCCATCTCATTGAAAAGTGAGAAGGGAAAAGTGGAAAGGGAAGGAATAAGCTAAGCGGAAGGGAATACGGGAACTGGGAGGGAAAGGGGTAAGATAGGGGGAGGAACTCTAAGGCGGGGGGAGGGACACTAAAAAGGGAGGGCTGTGAGAAGCAAGGGGTGCTCACAAGCTTAATACTGGGAAGCGGGGGAAGGGGGAAAGAAGGGAGACAAGCATAAACCGGGGTTAACAAGATGGCAAGTAATACAGAATTGGTCATTCTAACCATAAACGTGAACGGGGTAAACTCCCCCATAAAGAGGAAGCGGTTAGCAGAATGGATTAAAAGCCAGAATCCTACAATATGTTGTTTACAGGAAACACACCTGAAGCGGGGAGATACATGCAGGTTAAAGGTAAAAGGTTGGAGCAAAATCTACTATGCTTCAGGTGAAGTCAAAAAAGCAGGGGTAGCCATCCTGATCTCAGATCAAGCTAAAGCAAAAATTGACCTAATTAAAAGAGATAAGGAAGGACACTATATCTTGCTAAAGGGTAGCATGGATAATGAAGCACTATCTATATTAAACATATATGCACCAAGTGGGGTAGCATCTAAATTCTTAAAAGAGAAACTAAGAGAGCTGCAAGAAGAAATAGACAGTAAAACTATAATAGTGGGAGATCTTAACCTTGCACTCTCAGAATTAGATAAATCAAACCAGAAAATAAATAAGAAAGAAGTCAAAGAGGTAAACAGAATACTAGAAAAGCTAGATATGATAGATCTCTGGAGAAAATGTAATGGAGACAGAAAGGAATACACTTTCTTTTCAGCAGTTCATGGAACCTATACAAAAATTGACCATATATTAGGACATAAAAACCTCAAACTCAAATGTAGTAAGGCAGAAATAGTAAATGCATCCTTTTCAGACCACGATGCAATGAAAATTACATTCAACAAAAAAGCAGGGGGAAGTAGACCAAAAAATAATTGGAAACTAAATAATCTCATACTAAAGAATGATTGGGTAAAACAGCAAATCATAGACATAATTAATAACTTCACCCAAGAAAACGATAATAATGAGACATCATACCAAAATGTATGGGATGCAGCCAAAGCAGTAATAAGGGGAAATTTCATATCTCTAGAGGCCTATTTGTATAAAATAGAGAAAGAGAAGGTCAATGAATTGGGTTTGCAATTAAAAATGCTAGAAAAGGAACAAATTAAAAACCCCCAGTCAAACACTAAACTTGAAATTCTAAAAGTAAAAGGTGAGATCAATAAAATTGAAAGTAAAAAAACTATTGAATTGATTAATAAAACTAAGAGTTGGTTCTATGAAAAAACCAACAAAATAGACAAACCCTTAGTAAATCTGATTAAAAAAAGGAAAGAGGAAAATCAAATTGTTAGTCTTAAAAATGAAAAGGGAGAACTCACCACTAACGAAGAGGAAATTAGAGCAATAATTAGGAGTTACTTTGCCCAACTTTATGCCAATAAATTCGACAACTTAAATGAAATAGAAAAATACCTCCAAAAATACAGCTTGCCCAAACTAACAGAGGAAGAAGTAAATATCCTAAACAGTCCCATCTCAGAAAAAGAAATAGAACAAACTATCAATCAACTCCCTAAGAAAAAATCCCCAGGACCAGATGGATTTACATGTGAATTCTACCAAACATTTAAAGAACAATTAACTCCAATGCTAAATAAACTATTTGAAAAAATAGGGATTGAAGGAGTCCTACCAAACTCCTTTTATGACACAGACATGGTACTGATACCTAAACCAGGTAGGCTGAAAACAGAGAAAGAAAATTATAGACCAATCTCCCTAATGAATATTGATACTAAAATCTTAAATAAAATATTAGCAAAAAGATTACAGAAAATCGTCCCCAGGATAATACACTATGACCAAGTAGGATTTATACCAGGAATGCAGGGCTGGTTCAATATTAGGAAAACTATTAGCATAATTGACTATATCAATAACCAAACAAACAAAAACCACATGATCATCTCAATAGATGCAGAAAAAGCATTTGATAAAATCCAACATCCATTCCTAATAAAAACACTTGAGAGCATAGGAATAAATGGACTTTTCCTTAAAATAGTCAGGAGCATATATTTAAAACCATCAGTAAGCATCATATGCAATGGGGAAAAAGTGGAACCTTTCCCAGTAAGATCTGGAGTGAAGCAAGGTTGCCCACTATCACCATTATTATTTAATATCGTATTAGAAACACTAGCCTCGGCAATAAGAGTCGAGAAAGATATAAAAGGAATTAGAGTAGGCAATGAGGAAACCAAACTATCACTCTTTGCAGATGATATGATGGTATACCTAGAGAACCCCAGAGATTCTACCAAAAAGCTATTGGAAATAATTCATAATTTTAGCAAAGTAGCTGGCTACAAAATAAATCCCCATAAATCCTCAGCATTTTTATACATCACCAACAAAACCCAACAGCAAGAGATACAAAGATAAATTCCATTCAGAATAACTGTTGATACCATAAAATATTTGGGAATCTATCTACCAAAGGAAAGTCAGGAATTATATGAGCAAAATTATAAAAAAGTCTCCACACAAATAAAGTCAGACTTAAATAATTGGAAAAATATTAAGTGCTCTTGGATCGGCCGAGCGAACATAATAAAGATGACAATACTCCCTAAACTAATCTATTTATTTAGTGCTATACCAATCAGACTTCCAAGAAAATATTTTATTGATCTAGAAAAAATAACAACAAAATTCATATGGAACAATAAAAAGTCGAGAATCTCAAGGGAATTAATGAAAAAAAAATCAAATGAAGGTGGCCTAGCTGTACCTGATCTAAAATTATATTATAAAGCAGCAGTCACCAAAACCATTTGGTATTGGCTAAGAAATAGATTAGTGGATCAGTGGAAAAGGCTAGGCTCACAAGACAGAATAGTCAATTATAGCAATCTAGTGTTTGACAAACCCAAAGCCCCTAACTTCTGGGAAAAGAATTCATTATTTGATAAAAACTGCTGGGATAATTGGAAATTAGTATGGCAGAAATTAGGCATGGACCCACACTTAACACCATATACCAAGATAAGATCAAAATGGGTCTATGACCTAGGCATAAAGAACGAGACTATAAATAAATTAGAGGAACATAGAATAGTTTATCTCTCAGACTTGTGGAGGAGAAAGAAATTTGTGACCAAAGATGAACTAGAGACCATTACTGATCACAGAATAGAAAATTTCGATTACATCAAATTAAAAAGCTTTTGTACAAATAAAACTAATGCAAACAAGATTAGAAGGGAAGCAACAAACTGGGAAAACATTTTCACAGTTAAAGGTTCTGATAAAGGCCTCATTTCCAAAATATATAGAGAACTGACTCAAATTTATAAGAAATCAAGCTATTCTCCAATTGATAAATGGTCAAAGGATATGAACAGACAATTTTCAGAGGATGAGACTGAAACTATTACCACTCATATGAAAGAGTGTTCCAAATCATTATTGATCAGAGAAATGCAAATTAAGACAACTCTGAGATACCACTACACACCTGTCAGATTGGCTAAGATGACAGGAAAAAATAATGATGAATGTTGGAGGGGATGCGGGAAAACTGGGACACTAATGCGTTGTTGGTGGAGTTGTGAATGAATCCAACCATTCTGGAGAGCAATCTGGAATTATGCCCAAAAAATTATCAAAATGTGCATATCCTTTGATCCAGCAGTGTTTCTATTGGGCTTATATCCCAAAGAAATACTAAAGAAGGGAAAGGGACCTGTATGTGCCAAAATGTTTGTAGCAGCCCTGTTTGTAGTGGCTAGAAACTGGAAAATGAATGGATGCCCATCAATTGGAGAATGGCTGGGTAAATTGTGGTATATGAATGTTATGGAATATTATTGTTCTGTAAGAAATGACCAGCAGGATGAATACAGAGAGGCTTGGAGAGACCTACATGAACTGATGCTAAGTGAAATGAGCAGAACCAGGAGATCATTATACACTTCGACAACGATATTGTATGAGGACATATTTTGATGGAAGTGGATTTCTTTGACAAAGAGACCTGAGTTTCAATTGATAAATGACGGTCAAAAGCAGCTACACCCAAAGAAAGAACACTGGGAAACGAATGTGAACTATCTGCATTTTTGTTTTTCTTCCCGGATTATTTATACCTTCTGAATCCAATTCTCCCTACGCAACAAGAGAACTGTTCGGTTCTGCAAACATATATTGTATCTAGGATATACTGCAACATATCCAACATATAAAGGACTGCTTGCCATCTAGGGGAGGGGGTGGAGGGAGGGAGGGGAAAAAAATCGGAACAGAAATGAGTGTCAATATAATGTAATTATTAAATAAAAAATTAAAAAAAAAAAAAAGAAAGGGCATCAGGGGTCATGTTCTACTGTCTGTAGACAGTAGTGTGACTCTATGAGCTTGGGGAAGTTAACTTATTTTTCTAAGCCTTGAGAAGTCACCATTTATTAAGTGCTTATTATGTTACAAAAACTATGCTAAATGCTAGAGAAACAAAGAAAGGCCAAAAAAAAAAAAAATGGCTCTCTCCCTTCCAGGAACTTGCTTTCTTAGTATTTACTTTTAATTCATATATGCAGTTTACATGCATATTCTGAGCAAAAATGAATTTCAAACAAATGTATACAAATATCATAACAAGCATTAACAAATAACATAACTGGCACTAGTTTAGTAAGCATATTAATGGAACTGGTAAGGAAGAATCATAGAAGAAGACTGCAGCCCATGGCATTTTTCTTTTTAATGAAGCCACAACTCTCAATAGTACCATAATGGCAATACCTACAAGAAACATAGAAGAGAGAACACTTTTATTACTATTTTTTCAAAAGCGCTATGCATTTTAGTGAACTAGCCAAGAAAGTTAATAGGGCATGCATTTTGGCCAATGTCAACTTCTTTTATAAGCAAAACTTAAAGGGAATAAAGCTGGCCCTAGTGGAAATCTGCCTGTTCTCCCTCTGCAAGTTCTATACTGTGCTTTAATTCAATGATTGGAGTTGGGCATATATTTTGCAAACTGCTGTTATGTAAAAGTTGTCCCCTAAAGTCTGAGTGAATCTTTGGTAGGCTAATACTTTTTTATCATAGCAATAAGAATTATGTGTTTCCCTATATACCATAACCACTTTGTGTTCTGTAAGTTTGTTTTTTTAATTATTATTTTCATAATCCAAGATGGTCAAAGAGGATGTCAGATGTGGCCATCTTCAACAATGAGATCAACCAAATCAGTTCCAACAGAGCAGTAATGAATTGAACCAGCTACACCCAGCGAAAAAATTCTGGGAGATGAGTATGAACCACTACATAGAATTCCCAATCCCTCTATTTTTGCCCTTGAATTTTTGATTTCCTTCACAGGTTAATTGTACACTATTTCAAAATCCAATTCTTTTTGTACAGCAAAATACCTGTATGGACATGTATACTTATATTGTATTGAACTTATAATTTAACATATGTAACATGTATTGGTCAACTTGCCGTCTGGGGGAGGGAGTGGGGATATGGAAGGGAAAAATTGGAACAAAAAGTTTTGCAATTGTCAATGCCGAAAAATTGTTCATGCATATATCTTGTAAATAAAAAGCTATGATAAAAAAAAAAGAGGATGTTGGGAACTTGCTTTCTAATGAGGGTAACAACATTAAAAAATACCCAATGTACAAAAAAGATATATATAAACAAGTATTTATTATATTTACTAATAGCCCAGATACTATACTAATCACTTAAAAAAATGTAATCTCATTTGATCCTCACAACAATCTTGGGAGATAAGTGCTATTATTAGCTCCATTTTACAATTGAGAAAACTGAAGTAAACAAAAGTTAAGTGATTTGACCAGTGACGAAGTCTAAACTCAAATTTAAACTCTGGTTTGCCTGACTGCAACCCCACCTGTCTGGAAAGAATGTCGTCATTGAAAGATTTATTGTAAATATTTTTGTATATGTAGGATCTTTCTTCCCCTCCCTTTCTTTGATTTTTTTGGGATTATAGGCCTCAATAGTATACATATTAATGAAATAAAGGGCACATATAATTTAGTCACTTTGAGAGCATAGTTCCAAATACTTGACAAATTTCCAACTCCTTCAATAATTCATGAATATGATTGCTTTGTCACAGCTCTGCCAGCATTTGGGATTTTCCTTCTTTTTGCCAACTTTGCCAAATTGGTGGCTATGAAATGGGATCTCAGTTTCTCTTTAATTTACAATTATTTTAGGACATTTTTCCTGTAGTTATATAAATAACTTGTATTTCTTACCTTAAGAGCTCTCTGTTCATATCCTTTGACCATTTATCAATTGCCAACTGATTCTTATTCATATAAATTTTAATCAGTTCCTTATATGTCTCAGAAAAAAGCACTTTTATCATAGGAATTTGCTGCAAAGATTTCCTCCTTCCATTAACTACATCTCTTCTAATCTTAACTGCATTGTTTTTGTTTGTGCAAAAATGTTTTTTTAATTTTATGTTAAGTTGTCTACCTTTACCTTGTTAGATCTTTTCTACTCACTGATTAATCATGAATTGGAAGGTGATGGAACAAATTATGGAATATGAATATAAGGGAATACTCTTGTGCTGTAAGAAATGGTGAATAGTGAGATTTCGGAGAAATCAAGACTTATATGAACTAACAAGAGTGAAATGAGCAGCAATCCATATCTCCCACTCAATCAAAATCCTAAAAGCTGTTACCTCCAAGTTATTCATCTTCCTTCTTTAATAATTTCAGTACTTGGCTCATACTTTTTCTGTACTGCCCAACTGTTGCCATCATTCTAGGAAACTGCAACATACATATTTATTCTCCCTTAAATAACTAACAACTCAGTTCCTCAACCTGCTCTTTTCTCATGACCTCCCTCTCTACCCCACTTCTCTTGTGATATATGATTATGATGGAATTCTATTGTTCTATAAGAAAAGATGAGCAGGATGATTTCAGAAAAATTGAGAAGATTTAACATGAACTGATGAAAAGTGAAGAGAGCAGAACCAGGAGAATATGGCACACAGTAAAAACACTATTGTAATGATAATTATCTGTGAAAGATGGAGCTTCTCTGATCAATATAATGATTCAAGGCAATTCCAAAGGACACATGATGAAAAATGCTATCCACCTCTAGAGAGAGAAATGATGACCTCTGAATGCAGACTGAGTTTTTTAACCTTATTTTTATTGTTTTATTTTATGTTTTCTTTTGCCACATGGCTCTTATGGAAATATGTTTTACACGCTTTTACATGTATGATTGATATCAAATTGTTTTCTTTCTTGGCGGGGAGGATATTGGGATGGAGGAAAAAAATTTAAAACTCAAAGAGATAGACTGAATTCTGCCTCTCAAGTTCCTACAGAAGTTCCACATTCCTGTGGCTAAAAACAGAACAATCAATAAATTCATATTTCTATAAAACAGATGATGATATGTTGCAAAAATTGTGGAATCTTGTCCACAAGTTTTACAAAATTTTGCTTTGTCAGAAAGAAAATGAAAAAAAAAAGAGTAAATTTTCAGACAGGCTTTTTCAAAATCAAGCTGACAGTGTGCTCACCATGAATGGATGGTTTTAATTAAACTTGCAATGAGGCTCATCCATAAAATACAAAAAGGTTTATAAAAGGACTTTTGAATGTTTACATTGATTTTTTTTTCCTTATTATGACAAGCCCCTTTAAAATCCCCATACATACCCATTTTCAATCTTATTATGCAAATTTCTATATCATTTATTTGTAGTAGATAAGGAAGATAGATAGATGACAGGGGGTTGCATTTACTTGGGGAGGATGCTGCTACAGAATTGTCAGTCAGTTTATTTATCTAGAAATATCTCCTGAGACCCTCATCTCACTTCCAAAGAGATTCTGACAAGATGGCGGCTCATGTAGAAAATTCAAGATGAAAATCTATGTGTATGGGAGTGGGGGGGGAAGCTGGAGATTTGCCATTATTCTGTCAGCTTTGAAGATAATAGAGATGATAAGTCTATCATTAAAAATCCTAAATTAATAGTTTTATGATAATGAAAATCTCTTTCTTGTCTGTAATGGAGTTCTTTTTTGTGTGTTTTCATCTGACACTTCCTAATTACCTCTTTGGGATGAGTGTTAATATATTTTCACAGTACTACCTGGCTGGATAGCATCCTTGACAGATAAGCTCAACTATATCGATATCGGTAGATTTATTTATGGCTGAATTTGAAAATGAAGGTATATGTTCTTTGAGCCATCATTAAACAAATTCAAAGTATGTGAAAGTTCTCTAATTCTTCTTTGTAAAAATTAATTAGCTTCTTGATATGGTCTTATTGTGCTTCTCTGAGTGAGTTTACATTCAAATCATTGTTTTCATAACAAAGAATCTGTGATTAGCTGAATTTAAAAATCTAAACAAGAGTTTCTGATGCTCCAAATCATGCAAATTGTAACATTCATGGCAGCTTAGAACTCCTTCATTCCCCTGATGGGAATATCCTCTTTGTTTATTGCATGTCATCAAAAGCAAAGTTAACAGAAACCACAATATGTTGTCACTGTGATACACACACATACACATACTAACTCACAAGATTTCAGGCTGTAGGAGGACGAAAATCAAACAAAGGGAAGAATACTTAGAAAACAAGTTATTCCAATATAATACTCAAATTCAGACCATGATCGCTTTAGAAATGTTTTAGGAGACTGCACACACTCTGCCTGTTTCACGTGACATGAAATGAATCACACTGTTACATCGGTATCCCAATCACATTCTCTTCTGTGCACAAAGGCAATCTTGTTTACATTTCTAATACATCTTTGGTTACATTCCAGCACGGAAGACACCGTTAGAGAAGGGGGGGAGATGCCCTATGTGTCTAAGAATTTCCTTGGAAGATATTAAATTACCAGTCCCAGCCCAGTTCATAAACAAACTTGGTAAACATCAAAGGCAATAGTATTACAACATGCTGAGTCCAGATTACACACCTCAGAAGTAAATGTTACCTCTATGAAACAGCTTCTGAAACTTAAAATCAAATAACCTCAGAATATCCAAATGTTTTGTTGAAAATGCAGGTGATGGGTCCCTCATTAAAACATTTAGCCCCTAAAGAAAGTCTGCTCCTCACCCTAGAATTACATTATAATAATAATTTGCATACCACATTTGAAAAGATCTATGGTCAATTTGAACAACAGAAAAAAGCTTTAAAATGGCAATTGGACATAAGGGAAAGCAGAATGGAGTCCCCGGGTCAAATATGAAAGATGACATTTTCCAGACTCTCCAACAAAATACAATTTTCAACTAGCATTAAAATTTTTGGTTTCTCAAGACAGTATAGGAAAAGTTAAGAGGATTAAGTTGATGTCTCAACTGAGGCAGAAGAGGTTTCCAGGTTTTAATTCTCTTTCTTTCTTTCTCCTCTTCCTATCTTCCCATCTTCTTTCTTTTTTTTTTCTTTTTATTTAAGTTAAACTATTTCAAAAAGTGTGTGCAAAAAGCCTGGGCCCTGGGCCCCTAAAACAAATTTTAAATAATTGAGTCACAATAATTGGGAAAGATTTTGAATCCTCTCTGATTTGTACCACACAGGCTCACTTACCCACCCAGAGCTACTATTGCTCACATACACATTCCTGTCACATATGCTCTGCCCCCTGGATATGGTGGATACTGGATATAATGGAAGAACGGAAGCACAGATGTGCCTTTTATTACCACCAGCATGCACTATGTTATTAACATATAAGGACATTTGCTGAAACTCACTTGAATATGTGCTTCTGAGATCACAGCTAGAGCAGATTAGCCATGTGCAATTAAGATACCAACCATCAACATTTCTCCCTGTTTACTGGCATATGGATTATGCAATTTTAAACCAGTCCACATAAGAGTTTTTATTTTTGCACAAACCTACATCTGTACATCTTGCTAGAAATATGTCCTAGATTTAGGCGGGAAAGAACTTTCAAGATTGTGTAGTATTTCATCCCCATTCCCATTTTACAGATGAGAAAACATGATGAAACTATACTTCTTCTTATCTATCTATATCTCTATATATCTATATATATATTATATACTTCCTATGCTAGCAACTGGATCACTCACCAAGAAGACAATAAATAAAAAAGGCCTTAAATATTATATTTCTTTTTAGTATGTTGTTTTTAGAAAACAATTACAACTAATTCTCATTAAGCTGAATTTTAGAGAGTCTGATAAACTTTCTTAGGGGATTCCTAATCAGGTTTCTTCTTCTCTAGCCAAAGGCTGTTTGGATCTCTTCAACACCTGTCAAGTCTCCCCCAATCAGCCAGTTGGTATTGACAGGAGAAAACTGGGTTGAGGCTCAAGTTGGATGTGCGATAGTAGAAGGAAATTCAATTCTCATGGATCTCTTTTCCATATTGCAAACTTGATCTCAGTGGCAAAACTCCATAGGAACACATGGTTTCCAGTTGGAGCCTACAACCCAAGACCATGTGGGCTTACGTCTATTCATCACTGTGAAAATATGGTGGTCCCTATATACATTTTATTATACAAAATGATCCTTTCAATATGAATTCATTGTCTCAGCAAATAAACATGAAAGCCTCTGTAATGCAAAATGTACATTTGAAATAGATTTATCATTTTACATGCCAACTGATGTGATGGAGACACTAATTAGATTCACACTTCACAACACATGGAGTGAAACTTAATTAAAACATGTGAACAATAAAAACAATACCCTTCTCTATGAACAATTAAGCTGAGTCTTAGAGGATCTGACAAACTTTCATGGGGGACTCCGAATCAGCTTCCCTCTTTCCTAGCCAAAGCTGTTTGTCTCCCTCCAAGTTTCTCCCAATCAGTCAATTGATAATGACCTACTAGAATCTCAAGTTGCACGTGGGATGGTAGTTGGAAAGCTAGAGCAAGTCTGAGGCTGATCTTGGAGTAGCTTTAGAAATTTTAATGACTTCAAGGAGACTCCAGTGAGTTTCTTATAGTTTTGCAATAGTAATCCATCTACTGAATAATTGAAAGGATATTTTACTATATAAATTACTGATAATATTATTTCAGTTATTTGTTTTATCTGAAGATTCAAATATGTACACCAGTTTCTTAAGAACATTTTTATACTACATCAAACTACATAAATTCTTATATCATTATTGAAAAACGACATGTGATACAGCAGATAGAACACCAGCCCTGAAATCAGGAGGATCTGAGTTGAAATCTTACTTCAGATATGTAACATTTCCTAGCTATGTGACCTTGAGCAAGTCATTTAACCCCAATTGCCTCAATAAAACAAAATCAAAACAAAAAAGAAAAACAACAGATATACAATAATTCAAAACATTTTAATCATGAAATAGAAACTTAAAACAAAATTTAGTTAATCATGCTAAGTTGAAAAACATTTCTATCTTATTCAGGTACTAAAATTTAGTTTTATTATAGTTTCAATCAATTAAATTCTACAAATATTTGTGAAGTATGTATATATATGTATATACATATACATATATATACATTTAAGATACTATAGCATTCTTTAGAGAGAAAAAGATGATATAAATACATGGTGCAGTATGTATCCTAAAGGAACTTACATTGTAATATAATATAGTCCACTGTTTCACTCTGTCTTTAGGTAGGAAGAATTATTTTTTAGAAAGATTTTAATAATGTTTTCCCAATGACCTCATCCTTCAAAAAATCCCTGCCTTAAAATAAAGACATAGTGGTGAGGAAAACAGAAAAATATTTACCACATTTAACAATATAGGTCTCTTCTATACCTGTATTCTATCATCTCTGGTAAAAACTGATTCTTGATAGAATTGATTCTCTAAAGTTAAGAATTGTCATTGTTTTGATCAAAATTTTGAAATTTCTTATTACTGTTTTCCTTATAATACTGTGATTATTACAAATATCATTTTCTTAGTTCAACTTACTTTACTCTGTGTCAGTTCAAGCAAGTGTCTCCATATTTTTCAAATTCTTCATAATCATCATTTTAAAGAATAACAGTATTTCATTACATTTCAAAGACCACAATTCATTCAAGGTTCCCCCACTGATGAATATCACTACTCTTTCAGTATTTGCTACCCCAGAAAATGTTGTTCTGAAATCTTAGGTGGTATATGTGGACTTTTCACTCTGCATTTGAACTCATTGGATTAAATGCCAAGTAGTAGTGGTATTCCCGGATCAAATCATAGGAACAATTTCATTACTTTCCTAGCATGGTTTCCCTCCCAGA
The DNA here is from genome assembly GCF_016432865.1 of Antechinus flavipes. Classification (NCBI taxonomy): domain Eukaryota; kingdom Metazoa; phylum Chordata; class Mammalia; order Dasyuromorphia; family Dasyuridae; genus Antechinus; species Antechinus flavipes. Next base: position 45,301,089 of record NC_067400.1, read on the forward strand.
ACCCAAATAGTGGGATAAATTCACACCTCCTCTTATGTAGTGTATGAATAGGTCTCTCCTTCCATAATTCTTTAAGCACCATTGATTCTTTCCATATTTTATCATCTTTGCCAATTTATTTGGTGTCAAGTTTTCAGAGTTGTTTTAATTTTCATTTCTCTATTCATGACTTGGAACATTTTTAATATGGTTTCTGACTGTTTGAATTTCAAGAAGAGTAATTCATTCAGAACCTAAAGGTAATCTTATGCCTCAAAGGTGGCCTTTCAGTGAGAGAGAAGCCTATGAAGAAGAAGCATCATTATGGTTGTGCAAAAATCTTAGAAATACCACCATTGATGCAGAATCTTTGAGTTCTCTGTTCAGAGTAATAAGCACAGAATTTAAAGAGTCACGCTTTCCTATTTCTAAGGCATTACATTTTGAACATGGCCCTGATTGTATTGAATTTCCAGAAATCTTAAAAGTTATCTTAAAGTAGGTAAGTCTTCAAGGCAGTTGCACAGTCAGTAGAATGCTGAATCTGGAATCAGATGGACCTGAGTTCAAAAACGACCTTAGATGATTCCTAGCTTTATGATCCTGGGTAAGGATCATTTAATGTTGGTCAGTCTTGGTTTTTTCATTTATAAAATAAGTGGAATGTTGATGAATAAAATAAAATATTTGAAAAGTTCTTTGCAAATTGTAAAGCTCTCTCTAAATCTTGCTAGCTAACTTTCTTATTCATGCATGTCACCGCTTGAAGTCAAAATGTGCCCCAGTGGTGTCATCTAAGGAACAGATAAATAAAAAGCAAAGTAAATTTGTTAGGCTTTATTTTGTGTGGAGGTTGAAGTGGGAAAATGCCTCTCTCTCAGCTCTTGCCAGTAATATAAATCCTTGACCAATTACTGAGACTCAGTGATTATCTTCTGAAGGAGCTACTTGAAGGCCTTTTTATCATCTCCAAGATGAAATACAAAATATTGTGTTGGGAATTCAAAACTCTTCATAACCTATCTTATCCCACCTTTGAAGTTTTCTCACACCTTACTCTTTGACTGTACCATGAAGAAGGAATTCCATCCCTTTGCTCCATCATTTTCTCTGGTTGTCCTCCATGTCTGGAATTCTCTCCTTCCACAATTCTGCCTTCTAACTTCCCTACCTTCTTTTAAGATCCCAGTGAAAATTCCATCTTTTACTGAAGACTTCATCAAGCCTTCTTAATTCTAGTGCCTTCCTTCTCTCCCTTTGTTTCCTATCTATCATGTGTATAGCAGACTTTGTATATATATATATGTATATATATATATATATATATATATATATATATAATATATATATATATATATATATATTATATATATATATATATATTTGTTTGCATGCTGTCTTCATGATTAGATTATGAACTTGTATCCTGTACACTTAGCACTCTGTCTAGCACTTGGTAGGCACTTAATTCATGTTTATTGATTGATAGATTGAATGTTTCTTCTTGGTCTATACTGGTCACTTGATCCTAAATCTATTTCACTATGCTCTATGGCTGGACTCCTCACCATTTCCTCATTTATCTTGATGGTACCTAAATTTTTTTAAAATAGGAATTGATGATGTATGCATTAGGTCCATAGTACAGGTATTATTTTCCTCAATTTCTAGAAGAATCTGAGGTCATATAATAATTTGCCCATAGATATACAAATAAGTAAAAGGAACAATTAACATTTAAACTCAGGTCTGCTCAGCTTAATTCTTTGCTGTTGTCCTTCACTAACCTGCTTCCCAAACTTATACTAGTTCCCAAATACTCTTCACCTCTTTAGTTCAAGGTCTATTATTTAATCAACCTCCATATTTATTGAATAGTCTCTTCTGTTCCAATTATTAATGATCTAGCCCTTGCCCTTCTCTGTGAAATTACTTTTTTAAATTAATAAGCATTTATTTCTCTCCCTCTCATCTTCTTCCCCTTTGGTAAAGAAAATAAACGAACAACAAAGAGCAATATCCTTGTAATGAATATTTTGTCAAGCAAAACAAATTACCATATTATGTAAGAGGTGCCTGTATAGAATCTAGTTTCTCCCTGTTTATATTAATCCTAGACATTAAATATTTCAATGAATTCATATTTTCATCAGCCTGCATGTCCCCTCCTTCAGAAGAATCACAACTTATTTCCAATTCTCCACCTTCATTGTAGTGTCTGGGAGTCCAGGAATCAAACAGCTTTAACAATCTTTATTTCTCCTCACAGAAGAAAGATGAGAACTGCTGAACAGGCCATTTGAGGGCTATCTTACCCTCCTTACTTTCAATGGGTCACACATGGTTTAGGGAAGTTAAATTTTCACACTCTCTTCAAAATTCTAGAGTCCCTCAAGACTCAGAAATATAGAATATTAGTCAAAAAGGAAGAATGATAAGGAATAAAGAATAAGGGGCAGGAAACCTAATTGTAATTGTTACAAACCAGTAAAAAGCTGAAAGGGTAAGCCCAGTCTCTGGTTCTGTTAGCCTTGGCATATTTGCTTCCTGGGAGGAGAAGGGAGATAGCAGCATAAAAGTAGGACTGCACAGGACCATAAAAACCATAAAAAACAACATTTTTTTATTATTTGATGTCTATTCAATATACTTTTTGTCTATATTTTCTCATAAAACTACCTGGTTCTTTAAACATTTACATAACTACTCCATGTATCTACCTGCCATTTTTGCTTCTGCTAATTTATAAATCTGTTTTCTTTTCTGGGCCCTTATGTCCTTCATAATTTCATTGATGTCACTTCTCAGAAATAATCATATCAGTAACACACATTTACTAATGCTCAGAATTTACTAATTCCTTGGTTATTGACCTAATTTTTAAGAAATCAAGCCATTCTGCAATTGATAAATGGTCAAAGGATGTGAACAGACAATTTTCAGATGAAGAAATTGAAACTATTTTTAGCCAGATGAAAAGATGCTCCAAGTCATTATTGATCAGAGAAACACAAATTAAGAGAACTCTGAGATATCACTACACACCTGTCAGATTGGTTAGGATGACAGGGAAAGATAATGATGAATGTTGGAGGGGATGTGGGAAAACTGGGACACTGATGCATTGTTGGTGGAGTTGTGAATAGATCCAACCATTCTGGAGAGCAATTTGGAACTATGCTCAAAAAGTTATCAAACTGTGCATATCCTTTGATCCAGGAGTGTTACTACTGGGCTTATATCCCAAAGAGATCTTAAAGAAGAGAACAGGACCTGTATGTGCAAGAATGTTTATGGCAGCCCTTTCTAGTGGCTAGAAACTGGAAACTGAATGGATGCCCCTCAACTGGAGAATGGCTGAATAAGTTATGATATATGAATGTTATGGAATATTATTGTTCTATAAAAACGACCAGCAGGAGGATTTCAGAAAGGCCTGGAAAGACTCACATGAACTGATGCTGAGTGAAATGAGCAGAACCAGGAGACCATTGTACATGGCAATAAGACTATACGATGATCAATTCTGATGGACGTGGCTCTTTTCAACAATGAGGTGATTCAGGCCAATTCCAATAGAGTTGTGATGGAGAGAGCCATCTGCATCTAGAAAGAGAGAATGATGGGTACTGAATGTGAATCACAGCATGACTTTTTTTTTTATTATTTTTTTCCTTTGTGATCTGATATTTCTTGCAGCATGATAATCATGGTAATTTATTTAGAAGAATTGCACATGTTTAACATATTGGATTACTTATTGTCTAGGCAGAGGGAGGGGAAAAGGAGGGAGAAAAATTTGTATGCAAGATTTTGCAAGGATGAATGTTGAAAACTCTCTTTGCATATATTTTGAAAATAAAAAAGATACTATTAAAAAGAAAAGGTGTACCATTGGGGCTGACATGTGAAATAGAGTTTGTTCATTATTGTCAGATTCATCTTCGACACAGGTTTGAATAGGTCACTTCCTTAAATCTTCACTGGCTCAACCTGAAAAATTCAAATTTTTATCTCATGTTCCCATTTGTCTTAGACATATTACATCAAAATGGATTCAAGTATACTCCATATTTCCTGCTTCTATTGCTTATATTCCCCCTTTGCCTAGAATTCTTCCCCCCCTTTAATATCTATAAAAATTATGTACATTCTTCAAGGCTCTTCAAGTTTCTTCAACTTTCATGAGACCTCCTTCACTAAGGTTAATTCTGATTCCCCTGCCAAAATTATTCTCTCCCTATATTTAACTGCTGTAGAATTTTTGTGGCTGCTCTAATCACATCCTACTTTTACTATATTATATGTATGAAGATTTTTTATTTACTAAATTATAAACACTTTTATGACATGACCATTATAGGATCATAGATTTTGGGCTGGAATAGCTTCTAATTTCATCTATTCATTAACATTTTTTCTAGAAATATTTGCTCATTTAACCTCTCAGTTCTCTTTTGAACTAGAATTGGATAAAATTATTTTCTGATACTTTTGTATCTAATTGTGAATTCTCATTTTTTTATTGATACAAATCTTATTTTATTTTATTTCAAATAAGACCAGTTAGCTATTCATCTGTTTTCTAATTTTTAAGCTGCCAATTGGATCTATAATAAATTGTTTTGGTGTCTTTCAGTTTTGTTAATCTCTTCTTTGATTTTCAGAATTTTAACTTTGGTATCTAGATATTTTCTCCCATTATACTATTATGTTTGTTCTCTTTTATGATGAAAGTATTTGGAGAAGGGAAAGGAATAATTCTTAAGTGCTCACTATGTGCCAAGTACTTATATTATGCCATCGACTTCTTACAACTAAGGAAGGTAAATGCTATAATTAACTGCATTTTTACAGTTGAGGAAACTGAAGCAAACAGAGGTAGTCTGTGTCCCTATGCTGCCTCTGAATATAAACTATCCTGTAAGGACCGTGATTTTGCTGAGTAATGTAAATTTTGGTAAGTTGACCAATTTTTTTTTGAAGAAATTTTCTATTTTTCTATTATTTGTTCTTTGACCCACAAATTCCTTAGGATTAAAATATTTAGTTTCTTATTAATTTACAATCTTTTCTTGGATGATTTTTTATTAAAATACATATTTTACTATATGGTGATGAGAAAATAAGCTTAATATTTCTTTTTTCTTTATCCATGAGGATTTTAGGTACTACTGTGAGGTCATTTTGGGACGCACATATATGTGTGAATAAACATAAGTATTATATGGATATTATATATAATATATCAAGTATTAATATTGATGCTCTTTGTTATCTATAGCTATTTTAAGCAAACTTTCCTTATCTCATTTTATTAAGTTTAATTTTCCTTGTCTGAAATCATGATTAGTACCTCTGCTTTTTTTGAGTTCCCCTGAAGCATAATATATTTGCTACAATCTCTTATTTGAATTTTTGTTGAATCTTTCTATTTCATATTTTGCTTACAAATATTATTGAATTCTTATTCTTTTTTCATTTTATGGATGAACTTTTTGCATTAATATTCATAACATTAATTGCTAATTATTTTATTGTGCTCCCTTCTAGCCTCTTGTAATTTTTCTCTTTCTTTGTTTCCTGCCCACATATAAAAAGAAAAATTAGCTACAATAGAGGTTCCTTAACCACAGTGACTTATAATTAAATAATCTGTTTTTTTCTCCACTGCCATTCAATCTTCACTTTTATCCAGTCCTGATCATCTGATGTTAGCATTCTTACAAGGTGCTAAATCAGTGGAATTGAGGAGACAATGGTTAAATCTAATTTAGCATTGATTGAATCCTACAACAAATAATAGTTTCCTAGTGATGTAATGATTGGAGTATATTCAGTGTGCAGCATATAAGCAGGAAGCTTTCAGAGCCAAAGAGCATTCTGGGAGATTGAGAAGTCAGGATTCAGTTGGGCAGAATGAAGGAAGACGAGAAGAGGTGGCAGGCTGTCCTGTGGAGAACACTGAAACCAAGATCTGAAAGCCCTGCAGAAAGCTAGCAGAGCTCCAAGTGAAGGAAAGAGAAAAGAAAAGATCTGGACTTTAACAGCTGGCTGCATTTGAGGTGATTATTACTCAGAACTGAAACTAAGGCAGCCTCCAGAAGCCCCATAAGAAATCTGCTCCCAGAGAATGATTATATTTTAGAGAAGGGAACATTATAATCTGATGCTAAAATTTGTTTTGTTTGTGCTTCTTCACTGATTTGGCCCTCCTTAAAATTCTCCTCCTTCCTCATCCTTATTTATTTCTCTCGGAGCAAATGTATTTCTAAAGCATGTTAAAATAGGAATATATATATACATATATATGTATGTATGTATATATATATACATATATATACATACACATATACATATGTGTGTGTATATGTATACATACATACACATTATCTATCTATCAAATATTGGCAAGTGTATGAATATGTTCAATCATCCTTTTGGCAAGATGAAAATGAAGTTCAAGGGATATCCTTTCTTTCATGTTTATTCTTCATTGTCTATTATATGATTTTTACAAATATTCTCTGATTCCTTCTACTTTCCTTTCCCATATATTCCCATTTCCTTCTCATTTCATCCTTTATCTAAGACTATCAAACCTGAAGAAAAACATTCCCAATTCTTCTATCCTTCACATTTACTTGTAATTTGACTTTTGAAGACATTAAGTTTTAAGAAAAGATATTCATTTCTTCTTCCCCCATTAGAATAAATGCAACTTATTATACCTGGTTCTCCTCCAAATGTCCAAACATATCGCCTTTTCTATTTTCTCAATTTCTGTGTTTTCTCTTCAAAGTTTCCATGTTCTTTTCATCAGAAATGCCTGATCTTCCTTTATTTCACTTGACTGTCAATTTTTCCCTCATAGGATTATACTCAGTTGGTCCAGAGAGGTTGCTCATGATTGTAAGCTTTTGTCTTTTGCCTTTTTGAATGCCAGATTCCATTCTTTCTTCTCTTTAGTGTGGCAGCTACCTAATATTGTAGGATCCTATGCCTCTTGGCATTCAAATTATTTCTTTTTTGGCTACTTGCATTACTTATCCCCTTTAGCCGGGAAATTTTGCTAATAATGACATACTTGAGAATTTTTACTTTGGAGGCTCTTTCAGGAAGGGATTACTGAATTCTTTCTAATTTCACTTTAATTCCAATAGTACTGATGTTTCAATTTATTATTTCTTTAAAATAGTATATTGGTTTTTTGGGGGCAAGGGGAGTTATGATTTTCAGATATATCTATAATTTTAAAAATTATTTCTCCTTGCTTTGTTTTGCAGGGAGTTGTTTTTGTTTGTTTTTGAATAATATGTACATTTTCGTTAAAAAAAATCCCCTTATTTTCATCTTAATATTTCTTATTGTTTATTGATGTATGAGATAAAAAAATACATGGTATGTAATGTTTCTGCAGAAGCCAGGAGCAATGATAGGATACAGCATATACTCACTCAATCTCAACAAATAGTTATATAGACTAGGAAATATTCATTTACAATAAATTCCTAATTATCAATACTCCCATGTTCCCTAAATCAAGATTTACCCTACAATGAACGCCACACTTCTGAAATTCTGTCACCCTAAACTTCTGGGAGCAACATTCTGACATGCTCACAATGACTGCCACTTGTTCACCTTTGGTAAAGTCATATCACTCTATCAACAGAATATGCTATTATTCACTCAGCCCATTCTTGACTAGACCGCAGAACTCAGCACAAAGACTTTGGATGTGTTTTGATAGTTATCTCTTACTTGATGATCAGCAAGAGGAAAATACCCTGATTTATCATTCTTTTTTATGATTCAATGAGCAAATTCAACTCTTATTTGACTCAGGCACAACACTTGTATCCCTCACCTCTCCTTAAAAAAACTATTCCTGGCAATAGAGACTTTAAGAATACGAACAGAAAAAAAAAAAAAAATGTCTTTAAAGACTTCACCTAAAAAGAGAAAGATAAAATTCAATTATCAGATTCTAGATTAAGGAAAATAATAATTGATAGTAGGAGGAAACATGCATGATACTAAAACAAGACATGCAGTAGGGCTAATCAAAAATTACAGCTATTGAAAATACAATATCTTTGTAGGAAAAAATGGTATACCTATCTAAAAGGTTTAAATGGTATAGGAGGAGACTTTTCTAAGAACCCATGAAACTTCTTTGATTTTTAAAAAAATTTATGCTGAAACTTCTGAAGCTCATTTTCAGTAGATAGCCTCTCTTTTACAAATATCCATTTTTCCTGACTTTTCTGTGTTAGTTTTCAGGATGTGATTTGCCACTGATGTCTAGCTTCTCCCTTCCTATGATTTCAATTATTGGAAAACAACTTGAGGTACTTGAAAAAATAACCAATCTCACTGTTTAAAACCTATAACTTTACTTGCCTTGAAAAACTACTTCAAAGTGGAAGAAAATGTATCCCCCACAAAATTGTCTATTAGATAAAAAGAGTTAAAAAAAAAAAGCCTACGCATGCCAGGTTCAAGGACAAGTACTCTTACTATTATTGACCTCCATCTTACTTCCTGCTGTTCCCCAAAGACCAATAAGCTTGAAGAAGACCAAGTTGTATCCTTGCTTATATTCTTCCCTTTTTGGATTTGTCTCCTCTGCACCTTCCCTCCAAATGTCTCAATTTCAGTCTTGAGCCTTCTCTGGGTGAAATCACCTTCATCATCATAAAAACTAGTTGATAGAGTATTGGGCTCTGATGTGAAAACAGAAGTCCCCAAATTGCTGAATTAGAGTGGAAAATTTTAATATGCCTTTTTAAATTGAATATCTTTTAATGCTTTGTTTCCAAAGAATATGCATGTTTATTTTGTTGCAAGTCAAGTGTATGCATTATGTTAAAGCCTGAAGATATCTGAAGTCTAACCAAACAGAATTGAGGGCGGGTCAGTTTTCAAACTTTGCCATGGATATACATCTTCTCTAAAATACAGTTTCTTTATTTGTACAGTGAGAAGGTTAAACTAGATGGTCCCTAAGGTCTCTGCCAGATCTAAATCTATGATCCTATGATCATTTTCCTAGCTCTAGAACATAACCACGAGGCATTTCAAAACACTTTCCTTCAAATTTATTATTTTAAATTAGCATCTCATTTTCTTTTATATCAGTACAATTTTATTATCTTTTTCCAGTTTTAACAAAACATTTATTTTGATTGGAAAAAAATTAAGTGGCTATATTGATTATATCTCTCTAGTTCTTTGTAACATAAAGAAAAGTTAACCAGTGAGGTTTTTACTATCTAATAAGACATCAACATCATCCAGTGGTGACCCTAAAACTACATGGTACCTAGCAAGTTTCTAAGACCACAGGATCATAGGATCTATGAGCTAAAATAGCCTATCTAATTTGACCTCTTCATTTTACAGAGAAGGAAACTGAGGTCAGAAAAGTAAAGTGATTTATCCAAGATTACACAGTAGTATATCCAAGATTCAAACCCAGATACTTTCTTATTCAACCTTGGGGCAAATGTTCCAATATATAAATAAAGATAAGTCAAGGTTGAGGGTAAAACTCAAGTCTTAAATATATGTGTGTATGTGTATATTATATGGGAACATAATATACAAATAGGTATACATGTATATTCACATACGCACACATTAAATATATATATTTATACACACATACACATTGGTTCTCTTTACTGGTTCCCTTTCCCTCTTTCAGGTTCTCCTAATATTCTCCAACAACTGTCAGCCTTTTGTTACTTTCTAACTCCCTCTCCCCAAACCAGATCTCGCAATGTTATGTTTAACTCTAACAAGTGTTTCCATGTCTAAGCTTTCTATCTCTAGCTGTGAAATAAAAGGCTTACTCCCCTTTTAAATGTCAAGTAAGAAGGCAAGGAGGGGGAGGCAATGGAAAGTCTTTCCTTATCTTTGGAATAGTACAACCCCTAGGGCTAATTGTAAGGAAAATGCTTTTTAAGGTGCCTGGTGGGAGGGAAGGAGGAGATACCGATTCAGTCAAGAATTTATGGGGAGATATCCCTTTTTCCTATCAAATTGCTTCATATGTATTGGTTTTTATCTCCCCACCTAAAAAATAAACTCTCATAAGAAATCCTCATTTCTCTAAGGCTATGTCAACCAAGCCCTAGATAAAACAGGTCCTAACAAGCTGGAAAACCTTCAAGCTCAAGCATGGAGCTAATGATGTAATATCATATAAATAAGTATAAGGGGGACCAGCTCAGCTAAACACAGAGGAAGTTTAGCTTCAACTTTCCTGTAGGGTGTTAAATGTAGTCAATAAGCAATTCCTCAGTGCTCACTTTGTGGATTTTTCAGGTACAGTAACCTATGAAAATCATCTACAGAGCTGGAGAGTTTGCCATCTGAATCATTATGAGATTTTACACTTTAGAAATCAAGTATTGGGCAGAAATCCTCATTCTTTTGTTTCTTATTCTTCTGATACCAAGTAGCACAGTTCTAGGAATTAAATAAGACATTTAATAATCAACTGATTGATCTTTACCTTCGAAAGAGCATGGTGGGTAAGATTACAACACAGGGTTCAGATCTCCATGGGAGGACTTCCTGATTTTAGGTAACCTCTATCCCACAAGTCTGATTCTGAACAGCATCAGAGGTCATTGAGTCCAAATCTTTCAATATACAGGTGAGAAAATTGAATCTTAATGGTTAAATGATGCCTCCTACATCACACAGTCATAAGGGTCAAAAACAGAATTTATATTTGGGTTTTCCCAAGCTTGGGTTCAACTCCCCTATTAACCATATCGCAGAGCAAAGTACCTTCTCTTGAGAGCTGGGAGCTTCTTGCAGTGTCCCCACCTCTTCAGTTCCTTTTTGGGTACTTTTTCTCCATTAAATTGCAAGATCCCTGAAGACAAAGGCAGCTTTTCTTTCATTTGTTACCTTTTATTTGTAAAATTCTTTTATTTGTGGCCCTTAGCTGAGTGCTTAGCATATAGTAGGCACTCAATAAATGTTTATCATTTTATATAGATTTCATGATTACATCAAATACCCTATTACCTGGCTAACATAACTCTAAATGTGGAAGTTCTGCTCCAATTAAGGGCAAGTTCTGGGAAACTGAATCAGACTCCTTGAAACTTTCTTAGAGCAGATGAGACTTTTCTATGATAGAAGCTTCCCTCAGGATCCCTAATTTCATTTGAAATGAGGGAGTTTTGTGATAATCCATGTCAAAAAAAAATTCTCCAGTCTTGCTTCGGTCCAAACTTGGGTCATGGTTGAATTGACCTTGGATGGTGAGGACCTAGGAGGAGGAGATAGTATTTCAGAAGGAAGAGAATAGCTATTTGCTTTGCTCAACTCCGTTTTTTGTCATCCCACACACTTTTTACTTATGCATATGGTGCCAGTGGGAGTAATTATAATGTGCCCAATTTCTTCCTTAAGTAATTTTAGGAAACTTTTTTCCCTCCCAGGCAGAAACTGGTCCTTTATGTTTTCCATAAAGCACCTGGCACATTGTGAGCATTTAATAAGTGTTTAATGATGAAACAATAACAATAATAACAACAACAAAGGAAGTCAACCATGACTTCTTAAGGCTATTGTAATCCCTGAGTGGAAGCCTTGCCAGGACAAAGAAACATTTTAATTTTTCCTAGAACATAGACTATCATCCTATCTATTAGAGTCTGTCATGCTATGAAATGTGGAGAGATTTTGAAAACAGCCTATTTTGAGATAGGGATAATTTCATTCTTAAGACTCATGAGGGGAGTCACAATGTGACATCAGGAGTGGCTGATGGGAAATGGTAGAGTGTTTGGTCTTTGTCTTTAGTGGAGAAAAAAGACAAAGCCAAGTGTTGAATGCATTTCAGAATTGGAGTATGTCTTTCTGAAGACCAATTTCTCAGTGGCCTAACAAACCAGCCTTTAGGCAAACCATTGTGTCCTAAACATTTATCTTAATCTTCCAAATACTTTTCTATTGTCTGACAGTTTGCACCATGGAGTGAGTAAGAGAGAAATATAAGAATACTAAAATAAACCCTTTGAGGAGGTTTTAATAAAAAATAAGAAAAGTATTCAATGAATGTTTGTGTTCATCTTGAGAATTGTTAACGTAATAAAGCAAAAAGAGCAGTTTGACCAGAGTCCCAAAGGAATTCTGGTACATTGTTTTCTAGCTTATTAATCACTGGTGTATACAAAGATGCCTGGAGTCTCTCACTCTAGTTTGATGCAATTCTAAGGGGCAATTCTTAGAAAACTAAAGGAAATGGAATCCCCTAACCAGAGTTATTCAGCTGATCTGCATCTTTGTTACTGACATCAAGGATTCTTTAACTTTTTTTGCATCAGGGGCCCCTTAAGCCATCTCTTGGGTCTATAGACTGGTCTCAAAATAATATTTTTAAAGAATTTAAGGGAGTCATAAATCTCTGTTAGAGTATGTGTTCTTAGCTGGAAACTAGGGTACCTAAATGTATATAGGTACACAGAGAGATTCCAAAGGAACCTAGATGAGAAAAAAAAAATTATACTCTTATTTTCTACCTTTTGCTTTCTTTTGAATTCCTATGCTTTTCATTTTCTACACCTAAAAGCATTCAGAGAGGAGTTATATAGGTTTTATGAGAGTGCCAAAGAGTTCATGGCTCATGCAAAATAATATGAACCCCTAAGTTAGAAGTTATCATAATAAAGATGCATTTTCCCATTTTGAGGGATCTTAACCTACTAAGCCCCCAAAGATATATAGAGCCCAGGTTAAGAATCTCTACCATAGTATACATAGAAAGAAAGCAGAGATGTGAATTGAATGTGATAGTATGATTATCTTAAAAATAAATGAAGGATTGAAAAAGAAGGATGTACTCAGAAAAGTTGAAAGGGAGAATGGGATAAATTATCTGACATAAAAGAGGCCTGAAAGAGATTTTACAATAGGAGAGATGGAAAAAGGGAAGGGGAGCATACCAACCTTATTCTCATCAAATAGATAATAATATAAACATTCAGTCGGATAGAAATATATCTTATTATACACAAAATCATCTGCAGAAAAATAACTGGTAGGGACTAAGTGCACATCAAAGATACTTTTTCTTTATTTTTTTTGGGGGGGGGTTGTCTGTGTTTTCTTTCATAGAATGATTTACATGGAAATGTGTTTTGTATGACTACACATATATAACTTATGTCAAATTGCTTTTCTTCCTAATGGGGGAAAGGGAGGAAGGAAGGGAATTTGGAACCCAAAATTAAAAAAAAAAAATAAGAATGTCAAGTTGTTTTTTATGTAACTGTAGGGAAATAAAATATTGTTTGTTTGTTTTTTTTAAGAACTTCTATTCTAGGTGAACATCCCAAGGAGGACAAGAAGAGAGATACTGCATGCCATGGTCCTTCTCTACATTTGTTCTTTAATATCTTTGAATATAATTTATCACTTGATAAATATGCCCTGGAAGAGCAACCCAAATCAACTAATATGCTCAGAATACAAAAAAAAAGAAAAAATGGTACTATCCCTACATTTGGAAAGCTGATAAGTTAGCAGAGAGATGAAAATAAGCAAATTGTAAATTGTTTTATAGTTGTGAATTGCTGTAAAACTTATCATCTTCTTCCTCTGTGTCCACCTCTTCACCTTCATTCTGATAAAATTTAAAGGAAAAAGGGACACCAGAGAGTCTAATCTCTATCTTTTTATAGATAAGAACACTATTTAAAAGTACTAGTGACATCACAAATGATTTTAAAATATATCCAAAGAGTTTTATTTTATTTTAAACCAAAAGTAGTCAAATGGCAAATCGGAAGATAATATATCCTAGAATAAATCACATAGAAGTGAATAATCGTATTTTTAAAAAAAAACCTGACTGAGAAAGTAGCAGAATGAAATAGTCAAAGATGTACCAACTAGAAAAATAAAGTCCTTTCTACCACCTATCCACCTTCCCCCTCCCTTTCAGGAGATTTTACTTTGGCTCAAGTAAAGCAACTGCTTTTAAATCCAAGGGTAACTGGTTCAAATCTCAGCAGGGGTAAATTTCTTACAAACTAAAAAGGCACTCTCCCTATTAAAGGAACTGACTTAATAGAGTTATATGGACCATTATTGTGCTGAAAGGGATTCACAAACTATTTTCTAAATAGGGTCTTTTTGTGCATGTACAGTAATTCTTATGGCAGTCTTAAAAAAAACAAGAAAAGTGAGAACTAGTGGTCTTTATATAAAACTTTAATAACTACTAGTATATTGAAGAAAGTCATCTCTGGAGCTGTTGTAGATCAAGACTTCCAGGCAAGGGGTCTAAAAAAGCCAAGTAAAGATAAAAGGCTAATATTTGAGCCAGCTTCAAATGCAAGGGAAGAGATTAGCCAAATCCCCCTTGAAATGCAGCTCTTAGTGATGGGCCACATTGAGCCCTCAGGATGCACAAGCCCCTTGAAACTTCATTAATACATTTGAGGATGTTCAGTCTGTTTTATCATAAGAGCTTCTGATATGCTCTTCATCTCAGAGCATTATTTCTCTCTGGGATTTCTTCCAGAAGACTTCTACAAGTGAATTATTGCCTGGCACAGTTTTTCTACTACTGAAATACACCCTATATGGTGAAACTCTAAAAGGCATATGGAAAGCATATGTCTTAATCCACTTTATGAAAGTACCTCAAGGGAATGCCTAGGTGAGATGCATTTCTGGTACATATTGCAAGGAAGGATAGATGATCTTGAACTAGATCCAAACACAGAAGTGTTCATTACCATTGCCCTCTCTGGGATCATCATTAAAGATGGCATAATGTTGAACATTGAGAAATCGTTTTTACTTTCCATGATTTCACCATGTGTAATTCTTTGGGGGTTATTAGAGCTACAGAGATTGAGGATGTGGGTCAAAATTTCCAAATGTGGATAATCCATACATGGAATTTTACTTTTAAAAGATAAAGATTTTCCAATTGCTTATCCTTGAGTGAAAATTCTATCAGAAAATAGAAATTTTAAGACACACACACACACACACACACACACACACACACACACACACACACATATATATATATATATATACATATGTATTTACATATATTGTATATATGTGTATATATACAAATATAATTTATACATATAGATTAAACATACTGACATGTATAAACTGGAATCAATTCCCTATATAATAAAACTTTGTGAGCCTTTAGTAGGGTATGGGTGCCAGTAATTATAATCTCTTTTTTTATCCTATAAAATATAGGGATCATAATTTATTTTTAAAGAATCTAAAGGTTTTCTGTTTCACTAGTTGAATGTCAGTGTAGTGTTGCATATAGAATATAAAGGCAGGAAGACCAAAACCACAGAATCTAAGAGTTAGAAGGAATCTTTGTAGCCATCCACTACACATATCTTAAAGCAATCTCTATAATATACTTGAAAAGTGGCCATCCATCCTCTGCTCAACAGTCTCTGAGGAGAGGAAACCTGACACATCTTGAGGCAGTACATTCCAATTTTAGACATCTTGAATTGTTAGAAAAGTCATTCATCCTCCCCCATCAAACGTCAATTTCCCTCCATCCATTGTTCTGCCTTTTGGGTTAAACAGAACAATCTAAACCCTTCTTCATAGAGAGCCTTTCAGATGCTGGAAGACAATTAACATTCCCTCTCCTCACACATTCTAGCTCCTCTCCCCAAGTCTTTTTTTTAATAGTAAATATCACCATTTCCTATAACTGATCTTTAAATAACATGGTCCTTTCCTTCACCAACCCACTTGAACTTCTCTGGATACTTTCCAGCTTATAAATATTCTTCTTAAACTATGACATAGATAAATGAACACAAAACTCCTATTGAGGTTTGAGGAAGTATAGTAAGACAAAGCTGCATATCTTTTAATGCAGTAGAAGATTGCATTAGTTGTATTCCAATGTAGTCCAAAATCTCATTAGCTTTTTGGATTATCACATCACATAGATGACTCATAGGGAGCTTTGCAGTATATTAAAATTTTCAAATCTTTTTTTCAGAACAACTGCTTTCTGTCCATGCCTTCATCAATATATACTTTACAAAACTGAATTTTTTATCCAAATTCAAGACTTCACATTTATCCTCAACTCTATTGTCCAGGATATTTGTTATTCTTCCAAGTTTTTTGTCATTTGCAAATCCGATGTTCATGACATCTTTCCTTTTATTCAAGCCATTGATAAAAATATAGAACAGCATAGGGTCAACCACAGATCTCTAGATTGTATATTGAAAACTTCCCATCATTCTATCATTGAACCATCAAAAACTATTCTTTAAGTCTTATTGTACAGTTTTGAATGCATATAATAGCATTATTTTCTAGTGTACATCTCTTTAGCTTTTCCACAGGAAAAAATGAGATAATTTGGTTAAAAAAAAAAAAAAAGCTACATATATGATATCAAAAATTTTGCTATCTAAACTTTTAATAATCCCATTCAAAAAGAAAAGTTAGTGTCTTGTTCTTGATGAAGTCATGTTAGATCATGGCAATAATTTTTTGTTCAGTCACTCAGGTATGTCTGACTCTTTATAACATATGGACCATATTGTTCATGTGGTTATTTTGGAAAAGATACTGAAATAGTTTACTAATTCCTCCTCATGTGGGTTAACTCAAATATTGGGTTAATAAATAGATACTTGGATCACAAAGCTAGTTAGTGTAAAATCAGATCAGATTTGAACTCAATTCCTGACTCCACATCCAGCACTCTATTCACTGAATCCATAGCTGCCCACTGTAATTACTACTTCCTCTTTATTTATTCCCCGTTGATCACTTTAAAGATCTACTCAAGATATTTCTCAGGAATTCAAGGCAAGTTCACTGGTTAATACTTTATGGAATCTAATTTACCCCTCTAGCCAACCAGAACATAACTTTAAAGAAATAAGTAAATTTTCTCTTCTACAATTACGAATTCTCCGGGTAAATATTGCTGAAAATGGCTTAGCAATCACATGTGACAATCTTCCCAGTTTTCAAAGACATAGTTCCTTTGGGCCAGTTGATTTGAATTCATCATGAACAACTAAATGCTATTTCCTGATCTCCTTTATTAACTAGATATCAACTCACTATGGGTCACTTTTATTTTGTCATTTCTAGCTTGAAAGTCATTCTCTTTGATAAAGAAAATAACATCAAAGTTAAAAAAAAAAAAAGAGCCTTTCTTTATCTTTGGCCAATACTCCTTCATGTGTTCTCTTCCCTTATTAGAATGTGATCTCTTCAAGGGAAAAGTCTGTCCTTTGTGGTTAGTACGGTGGCCATCATATAGTAAGTCTTTCACTCTTTCACTCATTTATTCCAAGTGCAGCAATCTATTTACTACCTTATTATTGCCAAGTACTATATAATGGTTATTTGAAAGAAGGAAGGAAGGAAGGTAAGAAGGAAGGAAGGAAGGAAGGAAGGAAGGAAGGAAGGAAGGAAGGAAGGAAGGAAGGAAGGAAGGAAAGGAAGGAGGGAGAGAGGGAAAAAAGTATAGAGTGGAAAAAAGGAGGAGAGAGGGAGACATCAAAGAAGAAGGGAAGAAGAAAAGGTTGTGATGGAAGGAAGGAAGCAAACCCTTTGGCAACTTGAAACAATTTCTGAGCTGTGCTGAAGATTAAAATCTACACAAGAAAAGGGTTTCTCCAAAATGACCTATGTACTGATATTCCAAAAAAAGTCTTTCAAGTAATTGATAATGGCATAAATGCTTTATACTCAAATGGGATTGAAATATTGCTGAAAATTTTAGAGATCATAGTCTGTTCATCATTGTTCACTTCTGCAAAAGCACTAGATTTGGAGGCAGATAACCTGCATTCAAATCTTAGCTTGATCTCTGACAATCTCTACAATCTTTGGTCAGCCTCAGGCTCTCTGCTTTACTCATTACTTTATCTATAATAAGGTAATCAGTCTAGATGATCTCTAAGTTTTCTTCCAGCTCTGATCTTGTGATTCCTTAGGTTTTATGAGTAGACTTCCAATCTATAGCTATACTCCTTTCTAAGTACTATAACTATAATAAAAAGTTATCAATTCATTTATATAATCATTAATTATATTATTATTTATATTAATTATATAATTACATAAGTAATTAAAAATATAAAAGTATAGGGCATATATATACAAAAAGATCTGTTTTTGAATCCTATTTATATGTGGACTAGTTATGTGTGGTTCTAGATAGAGAAAACATTTTGCCACCTATTGCCTGGAAAATCTTCAGTCTCATTTTCTAAAATTTTATTTTCAATAATTCATGTTCAACTTTCCTTGAAGCAATGGCATATTCCTGGCAGTATACTTCTCAGGTGGGTAAAGTCACTTGACCTTTGGTCTGTTGCTTTAAAAATCCCTCAAGAGATGTGTTAAATTGCCCAGAAATGCATTGCCTGTCATGTCTTATTGCTTAATTAATAGCCAACCTAGATGGCCCACATAGACTGCTCAGAAGTAATCGCTAACTGATCTTCCACCCAGAGAGACAAGTGAGCTCTGTGGCAGCCTCACTGTCACATGGCATTTACAGCTCTTAAATGAATATGGTTCCACAGATGAGACAGGGAATAGAAGGATTGGGGTTGAGTCTTTATCTGAGCTACAGAAAATTACTCTGGTCTTCCAGACCAGAACAGTACAGATTACAATGATTGTAAACCTCCTTCCCTCAAGCCTGTTACTGAAAGTAAAACTCTTCTTAACTTAGAGACTTCCACTCTTTCCAGTCTTCTTACACTTAACTCCCAAATACATTATTTGATTCAGTGACACTGTCCTCCTGGCTGTTATACAAACAAGACACTCCATTTCTTGGTTCTAGTATTCTTTCTGGCTGTCCCCCCAAAATGGGACATCATTTCTCCATTATTCTGATTAATGACCACCTTGACTTCCTTTAAGTCTCATCTAAATTGCTATCTTCTACAAAAAATCTTTCTTAACCTTTTTTAATTCCAGTTCCTTCTCTATTTTAATTGTTTTCAATCAATCCTGGTTATAGTTTGTTTGGGGTATATTTGCTTGCATATAGTCTTCTCTGTTATATTATAAGCTCCTTAAGAGCAAGAACTGTCTTTTGCTTCTTTTGTATCCTTAGCACTTAGCACAGTGTCTAATGCATAGGAGATAGTCAAAAATATTTATTGATTGATCAATTGGGTTATCTATTGGTCTTTTTAAAAATAATTATAACTTTTTATTGACAGAGCCCATGCCTGGGTAATTTTTTACAACATTATCTCTTGCACTCACTTCTGTTCTGACTTTTCCCCTCCCTCTCGCCCCCCCTCCCCTAGATGGCTAGCAGTCCTATACATGTTAAATATGTTACAGTATATCCTAGATACAATATATGTGTGCAGAACCGAACAGTTCTCTTGTTGCACAGGGAGAATTGGATTCAGAAGGTAGAAATAATCCGGGAAGAAAAACCAAAATGCAAACAGTTTACATTCATTTCCCAGTGTTCTTTCTTTGGGTGTAGCTGCTTCTGTCCATCATTTTATCTACTGGTCTTATACTTAAAGAGTTTTAAACTAAGAATGCACTTAAGGAATGGATGGAATAAAATGGATTGGAAGAGAATGATGGATAACTCTCATTTAAAAAAAAACTGCCTATTTTATTTTGAATAATTGCAGTAAATGCCATTAGCATGACACTTAAAGATTTGAAAGTGGGCTTTCCCCACACCAATCTCTTGGGATAAGTGATGAAAGTATCATTATTCCCATTTTACAGGTAAGGAAATTGAGGGTCAACAAGGTGAAGTATAGCGTCACACAATTAACTAGTGTTAGAGTAGGGATTTGAACTCAGGTCAATTGATTACCAGTGCATTTCATTTCCCATTGCACCATGCTTCTTATGAGCATTAGGAATGGAAGGCAAGTGAATTATAGGCAAAATTTACAATGTGAAAAACTATTTAAACATATGTGCATGTAGTGACTTCTCAACCTTTTGAAATAATTAGCACTAATGTTAATTGATTTAGAGAATATTTTAAAAATAATTTAAAACTTAAATACAACATAGAAAAAGAAAAAAACACATTGTCGTGTACAGTAAAACATAAGAGAGGATTAAAAATATTAAATAATAAAATTTCAGTTCAAGAAAGCCTTTAAATATTACATGTAGTGTTTAGAACTGTCCATTTTTCTTTTCTTCCCTATAGGTTTTCTTTTTTTCTCTATTGTGCACTTTTTTATTCATTTCCCTTCTTTTCTCCCCCCAACCTCTCCAAAGAAGGCTCCAATTAAGTAAGGATTTATTTATATATACATGCATATCACATACACATATATTTATATAAATATACATACATATACACATATATCTATAATCATAAACATATATAGAATACTTTTAATGAAATTATTTTACTTTCCCAAAATGTAGAATAATATGCACTTCTTGCTAATCATCAATGGATAAGAATAAGTTTTCAGTTCAGATATTCCTGCAAAAGTCAGAAATAGTCCTCCACAGATAAGAACAGGGTCATCTCTCTAGGAATATCCAATCTATTCTAAGAGAATTCTACTTAAACTCAGAAGTAAGGGGTACCTATAGTGTGCGGGGATGGGGATTGGGGGGTTATGTTGAAAATAGTGTCAAACCATGCCCTTCTTCTGTCATTATTATTGAGGATACCGCCATTCTTTCAGTTTCTCTGATTTATAGCCTTTTATCTTCACTTATTCCTCAAAGCCACTCATCCCACATGTTCAATCAGCTTCCAAATCTTGTCGTTTCATTCCCTGCATCTCTCACAAATAACCCTGTTTCCCACTCACACAAGCTCTGCTGTTCTTTAGACTCCCATCGTTTCTTGCTTGGACTATAGCAAATAGACTATCAGTTGTACCTATCTCAAATCTCTTCTCACTGCCATCCATCTTTCACACAACTCATAAAATGATTTTTTCTAATGTAGGTCTTCCCATGTCACCTCCTACAGTCAGCAATGTCCAATGAATCCCTCTTAACTACAGGATCAAATCTGAAGTCTCCCTTTCACAACTTGAGCAAGTTTCCAACCTTTCTTTACTTTACTCCCTTTGATATACTCCACAATCATACTGTCCCTCACACATAACACCATCCCATCTCTGTCCATTTGTATGAGCTGTCCCCAGTGCTTGATACCTTTCTTTTCTTATTTTTTTCATCTTTCAAGAGTCCGATTGAATGCCAACTATTGCGGGAGGCTTTTCTCATTGGCCTGACCACTGTGCCTTTCCCTATAAAATTATCCTCTTTTTAGAAAGAATTTTTTTGCCTATTGCCTAAACTATTATTATGCAAGTTCTCTGATGGCAAGGTGTATGTATATGTGTGTGAGAATGAGACAGACAGACAGTCAGACACAGAGACAGAGAGATAGAGAGAGACAGAAAGGGAAAGACAAAGAGGGAGAGAAAGAAAGAGAAAGAAAGAGGAAAAGAAAGAAAGAGAAAGAGAAATTGAGAATAAGAGAAAGTCATGTTTTTTTTTTTCCTTGTTTTGTATTTCCAGCAATTAGCACAGTGCTGGAACATACTAATTATATAATAAATGCTTATTGATTGATTGAACGTAATTCAAAGTGTAATACACAAAAAATGCAGTTATTCATTTAATCAATAAATTGGATGTCTAAAGGCAGTATGGTATAGTAAAAAGCATGGTACATTTTGAATAAGAGGAAGTGTGTTCAAATTCCAGCTCAGTCATTTACCACTCATGTGAACTTGAACAAACCACTTAACCCATCTGCCTCATTTCCCTCACCTGTAACCTAAGGGGCTCAGATTAGAAGCCTTCTAACATCCCTTCTAGCCCTAATGGTATGAACCAAGAATTGAAGAAAAATTGAAGATAGAGATTAAAGGCATGACAATTAGTGAAGAGTAATAATGTGAGTCTGTGCATTAGGTGATTCAAGTAATGACTAAAAATAAATAGGAACAAAAACGGATCTGAGAAAATTCGTCTAGAAAAAATGAGCAGAACCAGTTGATGGATTAGATCCTCCATGCAACAACAATATCCACTCCATTCCCATTTGCCAGTTCATTATAATGCCATGTATCCATCACTCTAAAATCAATAAATATATGGAGGAAAGGAGAAATGTCTTTTTGCATGTGTCATTTTTTCTTCACTTTAATACAAAGCAGGTACAGAGGTGCACACTGCTAAAAATGATGGAATTATTTAATGCTTTCCTTTCTGTGTCATAATATCAAAAGGGGTCAAGTTTGGCATTTTCTCATGATTAAGTAAAATACAGTACAGTTAGTTTCTGAACTTAAAACAATTTATCCATGGAATTTGAAAAGTCATTATAATTTTCCTATTATTCTTATAAATTAACAATTCTGATACCACCACTGTGCTGTTCAATTATCCTTTAATAAGCCAGTTAGCTCAAGTTTTAAAGTAGAAAAAAAGTAAGTCAAGCATTGCCTTATGGACACCTTGACTCTGATGAGCCATCTACTGCAGCTATCAACTTGGTTTGGACTCTGGGGAGGAAAAGCAAAGAGGGAAAGAAAGGAGTAAAGATTAAGGAGGGGGGGAAGAAAAGAGGGAAAAAAAAGGAATAGAGCAGGAAGAAAGAAAAAGAGAACCACTCAGAAAAGGGAGGCCAGAATTATTATTTCCAAAAAAAGACTGGTCTTAGCCTAAAAAAATTATAATATTCTCATTTTAGGCTTGTTCTTGAAGGACTCCTGAAATGAGAATATCAAAAGTAGACTATTAAGCTGTTGAGGCAATTGGGGTTAAGTGTCTTGCCCAGAGTCACACAGATAGGAAGTGTTAAATGTTTGAGATTAGATTTGAATTCACATCCTCCCGACTTCAAGGCTGGTGCTCTAACCAGTACACCACCTAGCTGCCCCTATATTATGTTTTTAAAATAAGATCCATATTTGTGCTTTTTTGAAAGTGTTAGATTACTTAATTGATTTTTCCCCCCAAATCACATTGTTCTCCATTTTATGGTTTTCATATCACACCCAAATCTCCCCAGTAGAATGGAAGCTCCTTAAGAACAAAAGCTGTTTTCCAGCTTATATTTTTGACACTCAACTCATATGTGGTCTTGCAGTTCATTAGATCTAAATACAATGCCACAAATATTTATTAAGCATTTACTTTAAAGCAAGCATTATGTTGAGTTCTGGAGAAATAATGATTTTAAAACAACATAGATCTCCACTTAAGTATGTTCTATTTATCCAAAGGACTTTGATATGATATCAAAACCAAAAAATGGGAAAATACAATTAAAAAAAAGATTTCTTGAGGAAATCACTCTGCCTCAATTTCCCCTTCTTTAAATTGGAAATAATAATAGCATCTACTTCACAAAATAGTTTTATGGATCAAACAACATAATAGAATGCTTTAGAAATCATAAATGTCACTTAATAATTGCTAGCTGTGTGACCCTGAGCAAGTCACTTAACCTCAATTGCCTCAGTAAAAAAAAAATCGTAAATTGATTAAATTTTAGTATATATATGTAATAAAAATATGGAAAAACTTGCAAAAATAATAAAGAACAAAATGTGCAGAACCACAAGAACATTATATACAGTAACAACAATATTGCTTTAAGAGTGACTGAGTGAATAAGTCATTTTGATTATTTACTATTATAAATACTTAAATTAACTATAACTGACATATGAGGAAAGATGTTATCCTGAGAAAGAACTGATAAATAGAAGTATGAATGGAATAATTTTGCATATATACATATACATAAATGCACACACACTATATATATACCTATTTGTGTCTAATGTTAGCCATTTCTAGGGTGGGGAAGAAAGAAAAAGAAGAAAAAAATTTACATGAAAACTATTTATATTTAAAATAAATAGGAAATTATAAAAATAGATTTACAATTTCATATGCAATCATCCTTTTATTATATTGTATTATGGAAATGCTTATAATATTCCAAAAAATAAAAATATAATAATTTTTTCGAGTAAAATCAAGAAATATGGTTTGTGTGTGTGTATGTATACCATATATAGTATGATATTTGAGTCTAGGCATAATATGGAAATATAAAGGTTGGTTATTTGGGTTTGGGGTTTTTATTTTTGTTTTTATTTTTGCTTGTTTGTTTTTATTTTATTATTTTTTTTTTTTTTGCTGTTTTGTTTTTTGTATGAATGTGTAAATGGCACATACTACTATCAACTGGGAGGGGAAGTGATTAGGAAAAAACTCATTAGGAGGCAGTATGTGAATTGAGCCTTGAATAGAGCTGGTGAATCTAAGAGGGAGAGGGAAAGAGAATGGCCATGCAAACAATAGGAGACAAATGCACTGAGGTAGGGAATAAAGACATAGTTGATATATGTTAGACTGGATGGGATGAGAATATGGCAATTAGGTAATAACTACTTAGATTTTTGGAGAGATTTGTTCCTCAGGTAAGGGGAGGAGCCCATGACCTCTAAATTCTCACCTTTCCAAAGCTAAAATTCAAGACATGTTCAGTAAATATAATCTTATCATCCGAAAAAGCTTGTGTGATTTCCCGTACCCTAGAATGAAATTAAATTCGAACAGACTCTCAAGGGCAACAAGATAGAAAGGGAATTTTCTTGAGGTCCCTGACTATCCCTTAGTGTAAGCATTAGTTTAAGCTTCCTGGCATCTCCCCCTGGCCTTTACCTGTAGTTGCCAAGTAAAACAGGAGGTCTCTAACTCAGACTCCTATAAACAACATTAAATGTTTGCAGCCCCACAGAACAGGGACACCGGGAGAGTTCAAAAGCTTCTGGCCTTAGTATCATTCACCCAGGATTCTGAGGCAAATTACTTCTTCTCAATAAGAACAGCCTCGTGTTCCCAGATCATTTTGTTTTTCTGGAACTCTCCTTGCCCTTCCTAAACAGGTGGGTTTTATATCAGCTCTAGGTTCGCGGTATCAAGAAGAGAAATTTAGAGGATTTGAAATAAATGCTGCTAAATGGAACTTTGGGATGAAATGTGTCAGCTTCGTTCAGATCTGTTAAAGTAATAGGGGAGAGCACAAAAGGAGAGAGAAAAGGAAGGCCTCAATCTTTGTTCCACGAGTGATAAAACAGCATCACTTGGGTGAAAATTGGCCTGACCTTCACCCACATGATGCTTCTGCTGCCTGCCTCAGTGACTCTTTCTTTGCTCTGAATAAGTGAAGATTGCCTCTTTCCCGGCAAGGAAAAGTCAAAGAACAAAAAAGAAAAAATCCTGACTTAACTATAAAAAGATTATGTTTTTAATCACAGTTGGGCTCATACAAGGCAGTTTCTAATCTTATTTTTAAGCTTGAAAACTGCCTTTTTAGAAAGTCTTTGGATCCATTTCTTTATAACCTTCTCCCACCATTCTCCCCCCAGCTCCATACCTCAGGGTCCAGATTTTAACTTACTTTTTTTTTCCTCATTCCCACTTTAAATGATAGCGGTTTGGCTTGTAAAGGCTTTCTCTAAAGCATTCCCCCTGGGGAAATGGAAAAACTGGGGGGAGGAAGAAGCAAAGTCTAGCTCAGCTGGCTAAAATACTAGTAAAGAGGCTCTGTGGGCAGGTTTCTACCAATGCCCAAGGAAACTTGGAGCAGAGTTTTCTCTCCCATTTTATCCCTGGATGGCATGTACCAACTGATACATGATATTAAATCACAGACTATCCCTGTTCATATAGACAAGAGAGCTTTACTGTGACATTACTGTCAAACAGCCCCCTGTGTGACTAATATTTTTAACAGCATGATATTTAAAATTTGACAAGGATATAATAATTCATTCTTCAGATAGTCAACATACTAGGAGAGTAAGTAATGTCTTCAAAGTATCTTTCAAAGGGGCTATTAAAAGTAAGTAGAGTTTCCCCCCATGGCATAATATGTAATTTTGGTTCAACTACACCAACTGCATGAAATTAGAAACTTTGACTTGATGCTGACCTGCTGAAAATAAGATGGGAAAATAACAAGGCTTGATTCAGAGATTCAAAGGGAACTTACAAATCTGAATGAAATCTAGTCTGTTGTTGTCCACTTGGTTTTCCAAGTGGTATCTGTGCCTCAATCTTCCCACAAAAGTCACCACCAGTTAAAGTCTGACAGTGTTTTAGAACAAAAATGGGACTAAATTAATGTCTGTCATTGACTGGAGAGTTCAACTAAGATGAACATTTTGATCTGGAAGGGGCCTTAGAAATCACTGCATCCATTTTTTGTGGCATCAAGGGACTGGAAACTGAGTAGCTGCCCATCAGTGGGTCAATGGATGAATAAGTTATGGGACATAAATATAATGGAATATTATTGTTCTGTAAGAAATTATAAACAGGGTGATTTCAGAAAAGGTTGGAAAGACTTACATGAACTATTTGAACTGAACAGTCAGGAGAACATTGTACACAGTTACAAGAAGATTATGTGATGATCAGCTGTGATGGACTTGGCTCTTTCCAACAATGAGTGCCATCCACATCAAGAGAGAGAGCTATGGAGATTGAAAGTAGTTTAAACATAGTATTTTCACCTTTTTCTGGTTTTTTGTTTGCATTTTTTTTCCTTCTCATGTTTTTCTTTCTGTTTGATCAGATTTTTCTTGTACAGCATGATGAATATGGAACTATGTTTAGAATTGCACAAGTTTAACCTATATTGAATTGCTTGCTGTCTTAGACAGGGAGGGAGGAAAAAGGAAGAAAAAATTGCAACACAAGGTTTTGCAAAGCAGAATGTTGAAAACTATCTTTGCATGTATTTGGAAAAATAAAATACTATTTAAAATAAATAAAAGGGAAAAATCATTGAAGCCAAATCACTCAATTTTCAAATAAGGAAAATAAAAGTCCTGAGAAAATAGAGTCCTTGAGAACAAGGCTTTAGAGTTGGAACATCATAGCCCAATATGCTTATTGATGAGTAAATGAATTTTCATCAAAGAGAAGTCTCTTAAACAATGTCACATAGGTAGTCAGGTGAATATAGACTTTCAGGCTCTACTGCCTTTTCCTCTGTACTAAGCAGCCTCATTGCGCAAGATCATAACAACTAATCAGGAGCAAAACCAAACTAAAATTTTTCTACTCCATATCTGGAGGGTCTTTGCCTTCATCATGATGCATCTATAGAACAAGAAAGAATTATTGGGAGCATACAGAATATGCAAAGCATGGCCTATTGCATAGATAATTGATCTCAAGAACAAAAAGAGCTGGTTTCAAATCCACTTTCTGAAAACTACTAGTTCTATGATTTGAGATAAATCCCTTCACCTTTCAGTATTATACAAAACATTAAGTTTCAGAGAAGGAACTCATCTTCATTAGGAAACAGAGATAGCCAAGAATTCTATTTACCAAGAAAACACAAATCCAATTTCTATACTTCTATAAAATTTTACAGATGGAAAAGAAGTTCTGATCACCAATTACAGCCCCCTAAATTTTATAGTTGAGGCACTGATGATGTGTTTATCATATTTGATAATGTCACAAACATGGGAGGGATTTTTTAACATGCTAGATACCTAAGTCAGGATTTCAATGAAATTGAAAAGGAAAGATGCAATATAATGGGAATAAAACACTTGCTCTCAAAAATTAACTTCACAAATTGAAGAGGGGGGGTGGCAAAACTATTTTATCTAAAAAACTGGGGGTTTAGTGGACACTAAACTCAGCTTGAGTCAGTGTAATAAAAGCGGTAACTTTTAGCATAAAATCATAAATTCAGCATTGCAAGCGAATTTTGAGTACACAGAATCCATCTCTTTCATTTTACAGATGAGGAAACTGAGGCACAGAGAAACTGATTTTTTTTAAAGCCACACAGTTATGCACTGTCTGAGATAGGAGTTGAACCCAGATTTTCCTAACTCCAAGTGCAATCCCCTAACCACTGAGTCATTTTTTTCTTTCAGATTCAATAAAATGCCATGGACAAATAAGAGCATCTGGAAGATCTCCATGGTGAATATCTCTGGTAAATACATCTTTCATTTGGACCATTTACCAGATATCCTCCATGAGGGTGATAAACACTTTTAGTAAACAAACAGTTCTACTTTATGCCTTATCTGATATTCATAATCACTTTACAAAGAACCATTGAACAAAATTATTCCAACAAGAAAATTTCAGAAGCAATAGAATTACATAGAAACATAAAATTTGAGAGGTGGGAGGAAGTTTAGAGATCTCATATAGAGTTCTTCAAATTTACAAATGGAATGCTAGTATTTATATAAATCTAGTGAAAGCTATTTAAGATCAGTTTTCAATTTTTTCCTAACTTAGAGAGGTCACATGATAAGAAAATAAATGTGAATTTTATATGTATAAGAACATTGATACCACCTTCAAGGCAAAGCCTAGAATTCAAATCTCTTAATACACTTCAGAGTTTTCTCGATAATGGGATTTACAAAATGATATATTATTGTATATATAAATACAGTACGAGTCAAAATATTATTTCATCTCTTGGGTATTTTAAATCGTTTCATAATTTCAAGTATGGCCATTAACTGATTTTAATAGAGTAAAACAAGCTATTTAAATATTTCATGTTCCTTAAAAGTCAGGGATTGTTTTTCTGATAGGGCAGGAGGGGACAGGCTTTCCATTGACCTCCACATTAGGCATTTTCACTCCCTAATTCTGCCCAGGTTCTATGATGTGATTATGGAAGGTCGCCTTTCCAAGGTAGACTACAATCTTTTCGTGCCTTAGTAGACCATGTCCATGTGTTATAAGGGCAAAAAAAAAATCACCTAGTGGTCGACCATCTGGTGATCAGCCTCTCCAAATTTAGCTAGGTTGATCTGTTGCTGGGGCTGTACTCCAAGTATTGCCAGCTTAGTAGGATCTGCCAGAACCTATATTCCACTGGCATATCCTGTAAGAACCCAGGGTCACCTGCAGGCCCTGAAGAGGGATTAGAATAACAAGGGAGAAAAGCATGTGAATAATTAAGGGAAAGTAGACCATGTCCTTAAAGCAAGGTACCTCTTACCTAACCAAAAAAAAAGTTAGGAATATATTTTCCCTTAATAAAGTGATTTCATCTCTGTAGGAACACTGACAGTCAGAGCCTACCCCATTCTACCAATGCTATAAGACATGTAACGGACCCGGAAACAAGCCCAGTTCAGAGCTGGATTCTATAGAGTCCATTTCTCTTTAGAGAAGATCAATCCGAACCTGGTCCCTTAAGTATCACTCCTGCTAACTCTCCTTGGTAACTGCTGCAAAGAGTGACTCTAGCCAGAGAATGAAGGGCAGTTGGTCGGGCAAGAATTGGAAGGCTCAGAATGGCTCGTTTTGAGCAAAGCCGCCAGTCCATTTCTCCTTTTTGCTTTATATACCATCAAAGATGATGCAAGCTGACTTCAAAGGGAGCTCCATACTTACAGTAGCTCTGCAGGGGGGTAGAGTAAAATGAGTGGGGGTGGGGGGGAGAAAAACCATCATATTTTGAATTGTGAGACCTGAATCATTATTTTCTTTCATCACTATGTATGTTGCTTACATAGGACAATAGGGAAACATAGCTGTGTCATCGGGATGGTTATATAGCAGGGCCAGAAGTTTAAAAATATGGAACATTTTTTTAAAATCAGATTTTGCAAACCTTTTCCTACTCCTCCCCACCCCCCAACCCCTATGTACAGATATTCTTAGAACATCTTTCAGCGATGGTCTGGTGCCCCTCTAATGCCCAAGTACCTGCTGGGCTTTGACCCACTCTCTCAGAACTCGCTCCTCAGAAGCTGGTGTATCACCCCTGAAGGTAATTAAATGCATAGGTATCAGACTACCTACTTACATCTGCCAGTTGGCAGACCCTCCCATTTCTAATTTGGAATTTTTTCTGCTTATTTGGCAAGAATATAGGATTAACTTTTTGGTTCAACTTAAATAAATTAATTTTTTTCAAATTCTTTAGAAAACATTTATTTTCCCTTGTTAATGAATATGACTCAATAATAAAATTTGCCCCCTTCTGACAATTATATTAATAATAGAGACTCAAAAGGTTAAAAAATGAATTATTATAGTCTGTCCATTCAAAATTCTTCCTTTTAAGTGCCTGAGTAGTTACAGTCTATTAGTAAAAATAATATCCATATCATAATATGTATATTGCATATGACAAAAGGCAAATAATTTATAAAATGCATTCCTGTACATATTTAAACAATACTAAATTCATGTTTACTTGAAAGACTGACCTGTCTTTGAAGTTAGTTAATTTTCTTGAGACAATAATATATGATTTATGATATTTTTGGAAATAATCTTTTTTCTGAGCGTTGCTTTTGAAAAATAAATGAAGAAATCTACACACAAAGCTGAGCTTAAATTTATGGCATTTAGGTGACTATAGTAAAGCATTGCAAAGGCATAAAATGCAAATTGAAGTTGACAATCCTTCACTTGTTTTGTTTTTTCTGGTGCCCCCTTAGAAGGAAGTCACCCTGAGCTAGGAAATGTTCCTTTAGTCTAGTGTGTTGCCACTTCAATGTGAAGTGACCTTTTAAAAATGCACCATATTGTTTTGTATGTTCCAGGATTGGGGAGGGAGTGGAAAAAAACAAAACAAAACATCCAAGCCAAATTCTGATGACAAAGGAAACTAAGGAAGAAAATATCTTGCTTCATAACACTAACAACCTGGGGTAATTTGAATTTTCTATCACTATTCCCTCCTACCCTTTTTTTAAAGGGAGGGGAAGCTGTTAAACGGGGGTAACTATTGTACAGCTGAAGCCAAGTGTTTCTCATTGTAAAGTTCTTTTTTATGCCAAGATTAAAAATGAGATTATTTTTTTTGTTACATTTTTAGAGCCATATCATGTTCTTAAATCCAAGTCTTCTATTCTGTGTAAAATATTTTTCTTAATGGTCATCCTCAACACCTAAAAATATCCATTACATACTTATTGCCAGAATCGATCAGAATTATTCCTGGAAGGGTAGAAGGTACATTGAAATGGACAAAGAAAAATGTCTGGGATTAAATTTAAGGACTTGGTCAAGATTTTAGTATATCTTTAGTTCCAAGAATTAGCTTTTCCTAAGAAACTGAAATACCCATTCCAGATGCACTATAAAGGATAGGATAGATTATTTTTTAATCATATTTTATTTCTCCAAATACATGTACAGATAGTTTTCAATATTCATTTTTGCAAAACTTAGTCTTCCAAATTTTTCTCCCTCCTTTCCTTACCTCCTCTTTCAAAAGCAAACCAATCTGATATAGCTTAAACACGTGCAATTCTTTTTAAATATAATTTATTTTATTATAGCTTTTTATTTACAAAACATATGTATGGGTAATCTTTCAATATTGACCCTTGCAAAACCTTCTGTTCCAGATTTTCTCCTCCTTCCCCCCACCTTCTCCCTAGATGGCAGGTAGTCTCATATATGGTTAATATGTCAAAATATATGTTAAATCCAATATATGTATACATATTTATACAGTTATCTTGCTGCACAAGAAAAAATGGATCTAGAAAGAAAAAAAACTGAAAAGGAAAACAAAAATGCAATCAAACAATAACAGAAAGAGTGAAAATGCTATGGTGTGGTCCACACTTAGTTCCCGCAGTCCTCTCTCTGGGTATGGATGCCTCTCTTCATTTACTGAACACTTGGAACTGGTTTCAATCATCTCATTGTTGAAGAGAGCCCTGTCCATCAGAATTGGTCATTGTATAATCTTATTGTTGCTATGTATAATGATCTCCTGGTCCTGCTCATTTCACTTAGCATCAGTTCATGTAAGTCTCTCCAGGTCTCGCTGAAATCATCCTGTTGGCCATTTATTACAGAACAATAATATTCTATAACTATATTGTTAATAATGCTATTATTATTAAGGGCTGCCACAAACATTTTTAACATATGCAGTTCTTTCTCTGGATGCAAATTGCATTTTCTATCCCAAGTCTATTGGAATTGGATTGAATCATGGCATTGTTGAAAAGAGCCAAGTCCATCACAATTGATCATCAAATAATCTTATTATTACTATGTACAATATTCTGTTGGTTCTGCTCATTTCACTCAATATAAGTTCATGCAAGTCTTTCCAGGATTTTCTGAAATTAGCTTGCTCATTGTTTCTTATAGAGCAATAATATTCCGTTATCTTAATATGCCATAACTTATTCAGCCCTTGGCCAACTGATGGACATTTGCTCAATTTCCAGTTCCTTGTCACTGCAAAAAGAGCTGCTACGAACATTTTTGCACATGTGGATACTTTGCAGTTTTTTGCATGACTTTTTATTAGACCTTTGAAAGTCTTTGAAAGAGTTAGGCTAAGATTCTTATTTTACAAGTTTTGATTATATAGCATGCTGTTTCTTGGTTATTTAAAGCTACATATATTTTCCCTAAAATATACTTATTCTAAAAGAGGAGTGGCTAATAATTCTGTTATGAAATAGTTTTTTTACTCTAGTTTATAAGATATAAGGAATAATTAATAACTAACACCCCAGGACAAAAATATACCCTCATTCAGAAGCATTTCAATTGCTTAGGAAAACAATATCTAAAGAAGCTCTCTTCCTGTGTTTCATATCTGGAAAATATACCTCAGATTGCACTGGTATGAACTGTCACTACCTTCTAAGCCCACAATTTCCTTTCTTAGAACTAAGAGTCAAATTATTTCAACCAGATTTTTAGAAAGCTTTTAGACACCAGCATACACCATAACAGCTGGACTAGTGTGTGGGAAATGGGTTTCCCTATATTCTTCAGATCACTTTTCCCATGGGACAAAGAGACAAAAGAAGTTATAAAAATAATTACATGGCTTTTTTTTCTTCTTCAGTTATGCATCTTTTTATTCCTTCAAAAAACCAAAAAATAACATTTTTAAATATCTCCAATACTAACATTTAGAATTACAAATATGTTTAAGGAAGAGACATTTGCTTTTTCATTCCCACAAGATTTCCCACTGTTTTTTTTTTCTCCTTTGTTTCTATCACAAGGCTTTTCAGTGATAACATGGTCTTACACTCTATTCCTTGTGTGCTATTGCTTTGTTTTCCAAGGTTTTCTCATTTAAGTGCTATTCTAGTTTGGGAAGATTTTCTTTAGAATGGCACATATCCCTATATCATCCTTCCTCAAATTTGTTTTGAGTATAAGGAAAGGAAGTAGGCTTATTGAGGGTCATTGATCCCTCACCAGAAAGACCATTCTCACTGAAAAAGTAGGCTGAGGATATATAGACTCCTTGGATAAGAAGTGCTAATTAAGTAGTACAAATAATAATTGTCAGAACAAGTAAGAAGATAATTCATTTTTCATTGGGATATTCATGAAAGACTTTATAGAAGCCTAGAAGCCTGAGGAGCTGAGCAGGTAGTCAGCCTTCCCTCAATTATTAAAATCATTGATTGGAGAATTAAAGTTGGAAGGTATTTCAGAGACCATCCAAAGACCTCCTCCTCTATGTCAATTCAGGTAGACAAAAAGTTAGAGATTAGAATTGATAGTAGTTATACTCAGTATTTGTTGACTAATGAAACATAACATGACAGAAAGTAATTGGAAATTCAGCCTGCCTTAAAATAAACTTGGATTTAATTAATTGTAACAAGGGCACCTATGTGGTACAATGGATAGAGCACCAAACCTGGAAATTGGGAAGTCCTAATTTTAAATCTGGCCTCAGACATTGACTAAGTTTATGGCCATAGGCAAGTCTATGAACGCTGTTTGACTTGGTTTTCTCATCTGTAAAATGGGTTGGAGAAGGAATTGGCAAATCACCTCAATATTTCTGCCAAGAAAGCCCCAAATGGGATCACAAAGAGTCAGAAATGATTGCACAACAACTACATTTAAAAAAAGAGGTAAGTGAAAAATATGTAGCTAACAAAGTACATGTCTACCTAATTGTGAATTCAAAGATCTCTCAGTAAATAACTCATTGCCTCACTCTTGGGTCTGCTGAATTTCCAATTATTTTCTGTCACGTTATGTTTCATTAATCAACAAATACTGAGTATAACTATGATCACATGAGTAATTGTAAACATTTTACCTTAAAAAGGAGTCATCCTTCTTCAAAAGTTTAGCTCTACTCTGCCCCCATTACAGCTTGCTTCAGCTAAGGGATTGGGAATTTAAAGTGGGAATTGGCACACAACAGTAGAATAATGTTAATGCTGAGCTAAAACATTGGCCCACCTGTTATAAGTTAATAAGGAAGAAAGAAATTACCACAGATGTTATTCATGAATGTGTAGGGTAAGTGAATTCATTTAATTCCAATCAGCTCCATTCCTCATCTAGGTAAGGAAGAGCAATGTTTGAGCATTCCCAGTCAGTAGGGAAATGTTTGCTCTAGCTCTGAACTTGAATAAGATTGTGTGATTATCTCCATAGAGAAAAATTATTCCTTTTCCTTTTCCTATATTACCTGGTACAGTATCTCCAAAGTTAAAAAGAGGATTGTTTTAAAAAGGAAATTGCATAAATAAAATTTTGATGTTTATTCAATAATTATTTATTGACCATATTTCGTGAGAGTTATGTAGAATTGTGAATAGCTTACATTTGCATTTTATCTCATAATTTACAAAACACTTTACATATATTATCTCATTTGGATCACACAAAATTCTGTAATGTTCAAAACCTAAGTACCATTTATTTCCTTTTTAGGAAAGGGGAACTCAAAGAGGTTCATTGACTTGAACAAAGTTATACACTTAGAGATAGAGTGTAGCATCAAATCCAGGTCTACCGAATGCAAATTTAGTGCTCTCTTCAAGCAACATATAAAGAGAAAAGATACTTGAAAAGTTTAATTAGAAATATCAGAAGTCTAGATTATTAGTCTCACTGGAGATATCAGAGTATATGTTTAAATACTAAAGCACTGGTACAGAGCTCATGAGTTATAGGAATTTGGAAGTGGAAGAGGTGTGATTGCCCATCTGTCTTGATACAATCCAACTGAAGTTAATGTGAGTCCAAATTAATTATCTACAAAGCTCCCTCATTTTAGCAGATATCTATACACTCTTATACTGGTTTCTTAAAATTGGAAACTTTATCAGAGAAAGAGATGAAACTGATTGGAAATGAAATCTCATGCACTAACTATCACATAAAAGTTCCAAGATATCCTCAAGGAAGAGGATTGAGGAAAAGATGAATGGGATTCCCACACTGGTATTTTTCATTTTCAGCCCCTTAAGCTAATTTATTTATTTATGTATTTATTCATTCATTCATTCAATTTTGCTGAGGCTCAGGATCACACAACTAGGAAGTGCTAAGTGTCTGAACTGAGGTCCTCCTGACTTCAGGGCTGGTGCTCTATCTACTGCACCACCTAGCTACCTCCCAACTCCTTAAATTTAGATAAATCCATGGATGGTGAATTCATAAGACTACATTTTCACAGCACTATATAAGATTCAACAGTCCGTGAGAGTAGATTGTACAAATAGCATTTGCCACTTTAAAAAAAAATTAGGAAACAAAGTCCAAGATGAAAAAGACTTTCTCAAGTTCATCCAGTCTAAAAAGGCTGATCTTCAACTTGAACCATGATTATATACTCTGAGAACAATACTCTCTTCATTATACCATCTGCCCCCTTACATAAATTAGCCAGTTATGGATGATAAAAATAATCTAATAATTAGCATTTATATAGGACTTTAAGGTTTGCAAAGTGCTTT
Source organism: Antechinus flavipes (assembly GCF_016432865.1). Lineage (NCBI taxonomy): Eukaryota > Metazoa > Chordata > Mammalia > Dasyuromorphia > Dasyuridae > Antechinus > Antechinus flavipes. Next base: position 45,336,863 of record NC_067400.1, read on the forward strand.
GAATATATTATCTTATTTGAGTCACACAACAACCCTGTCAGGTAAATATTATTATCCCCATTTTTACAGATGAAGAAATTAAAGATGAAAGAGGAAAAATTATTTGTTTAGGATTAGATAGCTATTAAGGTCTGAGGTAAAATTTGGAGTTTTCCTGACTCCAAGTCAGATACTCTTCACTCTACCAACTGAATATATTTTACAACAAATACCAATAGACAGGCACCTATTATAATTTTTGCCAGTTCTTTCATATAGAATTCTGGCTACATAGACCATGGGTATGACTATCTATGACAATATAGAGTTTATATTGCTATAGCACTTAATTTTACCAATTGCTGTTGTCATGACACTATGAGTTCGCAGTTTGAATGTTACTTTCCTCATTTTACAAGCAAAACTATTGAGGTTCTGAGAGGTTAAAGGTGGTAGAGTGTTCTCATAGGTATTAAATCTATTATATATATTATTATATATAATTATTATTATTATTGTTAAAATAAATTAATGTAAGATTCAAACTCAGATCTTTGAGTACAAGTTAAGCATTTTCCACTAATTATGCTCTTACGCAATCATAGAATCATCAATTCACTGTCCAGAGTGGGTGATGAAGGAGAGATCTTCAGATTTTTCTGGTGGAATTCCTCATTGGTACAGGAGCTTCTACCTGGCTCAGTACATAGTGTGCTGGACCTGGAGTAAAAAAAGACCTGAATTCAAATCCAGTCTCAGTCCTACACTAGGTTTAAGACTCTGGGCAAGTCATTTAATCCCATTTTCCTCAGTTTCTACATTTGTGAAATAAGCTAGGTACAGAATGACAAAACACTCTAGTATCTTAACCAAGAAAATCCTACTGGGGTAATAAATAATTGACAAATAATTGAAGAACAATAATAACATATCACAGCCTTTTTATGACCATTATGAGCATTGTCCTTTGTTCTTTGCAGAATGTAAAATTGTAATTTTTCACAAACTATGATAGTCCCTGATTCACAATCATACCACATCATGAGAACATCAATGTTAAGAATGATCCTTATTTCAATTAAAATTCTCCAAAACAGTCCAGTCCATTTTCTGCCTGCCATTTTACTCTGAGATGCATTGAGATTAATAGTCTGGTCACAATATCTATATAAGATATAGGTACTGATGTATCAGTTCTACAGATTGTTTAGTTAACTGCATATTGTGATCTGAGCAGCAAGCTCTTTTCATGCACTTGGTTTTCCTTATGTGAATAGTTCTTCCAAACTATTTGAGCTCAATTTTAACTCTATGCCAAACGTCCTTTAAGAAAAGAGAAAGAAAAATTCAATGGTTCTACATTCATGTTCTTCCACTTGAATCTGTAATTGCCTTTTAAATAAGTAAGGCAGAAGTCTGCCCATAGTCTTTATGGTGACTCCTTTCAATGTGTGCATCTGAAAATGAAAGAATCCAGATTCATACTGTGCACACATAAATCTTACCTCTTCTACTTAGTATTGTCATCGTTATTCATAGCACATATGCTTGCTTTCCACTCTGCCTTCTAAACTTGGCCCTTCTATAAAGGCTTTGTTCACCGATGAATCATATTCCTGATTACTGTATAGCATATTGGTCCTGCGATCAATGGTGTCTTTCAGAATCCCTTAGTTTATACATTATCTGAAATTTCTAGCTGATGCTGTTAGTTGTGCTGTTTCCAATTTTGTTCTGCTTAATTCATTTAAATAGTGTCAAAAAATTAATTGCCCCAAAAGATAGGAAATCCAAGGTCTGGCCAAAGCAACAGAAAAAAAAAATCATTTCCTTGTCCTGTGCCTCAGTTGCCTCATTTATATAATGAAGTTATTGCACAATTTTTAAAAATTGGCATTTGGCTAAGTGACAGTAAATCTAAATGATATCTGGCATTTTGAATGTACTAAAAAGTCTATAATAATATGAAGTATGATATGGCATTTAAAATAATATAATATTAAACTACATTAAAAGAGGTACAGTGTCCAACATGAAGGAGCTATTATGCCCTAGTCATAGCATATTTACAATATTGTATTCATTTATGGGGACTACAATTTTAAAAGAAGGAAAATTAGCTGAGAGCTATCAGATATGGGCAACTAGGATAGTAAAGGAACTTGAATTCATGACAGAGGATTGGTTGAAGAAACTGGGGACATTTAACTTGGAGAAGAGAAGACTTAGTTGGGGTATGATGTTTTCAACAAGTACTTGAAAAGCTGCTAGTGGAAAAGAAGTTAGACACCTGCTTATTCCCAAAGAGAGCCAAGTATAGAAATTATAAGAGACAGATTTAGAAGTGACACAAGGAAAAAAAATCTGTTAATAATTATTGCTATCCCAAAGAATGATGACTACCATAAAAGATATTAGATTTCCCTTCACTGAGGACTTTCAAGAGCAAACTAAATGACTGCTTGTAAGACATGTTGAAAAATGGATTCTTTTTCACTTATGGGCTGAACTGGGTAACCACAAAAGTTCCTTTCCATTTTGAGATTTTGTAATATCAGAAGGTCTTGGAGCTATATGTTTATGTGCTCTTCAAATTTTGTATTCGATTTCCTCTTCCCCAGACTCTTCTATAATCTTAATGCCTACATGACAAAACAGGCACAATAAAAAAAAATACCTCAGATCTCCACTCTTTTGATTGGTGACTGCCTTTCCTAGAACATTAATTCAAGAAAGTCCTTACCATATTTCACTTCTGCCCTCCCTTAATAGACAAATATCTCTTCAGCTACTACCATGTCTACACCACATATACATATACCCTCCACCCTATCCCCCAAAACCCCTCCAGTTCTGATACTAGGAACACAAATAAAATTGCTCTATAATTGTTCCTAGATGAGTCTCATCTCAATGATCCCACTCAAATGTAGAAATTTTCAACCAAAGCACTCCTCCCTGTTCATCAAACTCCTGTTTATTTTGTTAGAATATAAGCTTCCAATGTATTTCTTTTTGTATTTGTATTTGTTTATCTATAATTTAATGCTTGCTACATAGTTAATAATAAATAATTTTTAAAAATATTCCCTGATTTAGAAAATCATTCATTTAATCTATCTACTTATACTTATATAATAATGCTTCTAATTCAACAACTTTATAAGAACTAGCCTTAGGGGTGGACAGAGTAATAATTAACTCAAGTCAATAGTTTGAGGTATTCTTGATACTTTTCTTGAACCCCTCAAAATCTTCCCCACACATACAACTTTCTTGATATGTGAAAGTTCAAAAGTCCAAGGAAAGAATTTAATTCATTTGAATCTTGAATATTAAAGCTTCTACTATTCAAAATTGGAGAAGAATTTGTGCTCATTAATTAAACAGGACATACACTAGGTTTTAGGGGAGGGGGAACTGTGGAGAAAAAGGATTCATAAAAAAGGAAAGGTAGAAGGGAAATAATTCTATTAATGATACAATTTTTTTTTGCCTGGGTACCATGGTTACGTCAAGTGCCAGCACATCACCACCAAATAACCACAATACTAAAAGCATTTATCAACTGAGAGAAGAACTTCCCTCTGTACTCTAAACAGCAAGTTATATGACTGTCTCCCTTTCCTTTTTCCCCTCTATTTCCCCTTAGTTAGGTGTCTTTATTTATGTACTTTTGGGATTCATCTGCTTTTGGTTCTCTTGCTTTATTCTTCTCTTCATTTCTTCAATAATGTTGTGGAGAGGAAAGGATAAAACAAATGTTTCAGCATAAAAATATGTGCCACCTTTTGAAATCTGTGCAGTATCTCCTACTATACCTGCTGTGCATAATTTCAGAATTCAGTGCTTTCATCAAGTAAAGAAAACCCATTTGCTCTTTCATCTGTGCATCATAACACACTAATTTTCATCAAAACCAGCCAAATCTTTATGGGTGACTAGTCCCAGGCTTCCTGAAAGCAGGTTTCCACTTGTTCTTGCTCTAGGTGATGCTCTGCTCTGAAGTCTAAACTGGGTAAATTCTTTGTTATTTTTGTAAACCCTATTTAGCTTTGTATTTATTTCTAGAAAATTAAAGTATCAATAATTGAGTATTGATTTCCTAAGGAGATTGTTTCCTGAATTTTACATTTTGAAACTTTTATAGATTTTTATTTGTCCTTTTTTTGGCTTTCAATTATCTCCACCATCAGATGTAAGATGAATATAAGATGCTTTAAAATTAATGAGGATAACTATTAAAGAATCCCATGTGCTGATCTTTTACAAAGCACTGTTGCAGTACCTCATTGTGATATGGAAGTAAAACTGGGTTTTCAAAGGCCATGATAGCAGTATGTAAATTCTGGCAAATTCTCCCAAGCTGGAAAGGTTTCAAGTAGCATTTTATCAAGAGATCAAGTTGGCTTCTCATAAGGAGCCTAGTGAAATATAGAGGTTCGTCACTTGTAGTCTGACACTTGGTAATGAGATCGTTATCCATAGCAATTCATGAAATAAAGAAAAAAACAACATTGTCCTTGAAACTCCAACACTTTCCCCAAAATATGGAATAATGATTATGAAGTGTTAAAATGGGATAGAAAATACAATGGATATAGTTTTTATACCATTTGTAAACTTTAATCTGTTTGTTGACACTTTAAAACCAAAATTCTTATTCAGTGACCAAAGAATGGACTTAACACTGAAGGAAATGAATTCTATCCATTTAATATACTTGCTATAATTTAAAATAGAAAAAAGTTCTTCATAAAATTTCATTACCATTTTGTCCCTAGCAATTTATCTCTATGAATAAAATTCAATTGTTTTCATTGCGATCTCTTTGCAAAAAACTTATCATACTTATTAAATATCATAATTAAATGTTCCATGAAATCATATTTCTTGTAGCTTTTAGGCTACAAAAGAAACGCCACTCCACCATCTTTTTGCTTTGCTTTTCTAAAAAAAAGTCTGAGTCATTGTTCTATTCATTTGCAACTCCTTTCTTCTAGTTTCACTTATACTAAAAATGTCGAGATTGATATGATTCAGCTCCTTTAGTAATATTGCATAGACTATGCTATTTAAGCAACTTAAAATCAAATGGGGTCAGAATAGGACAAGTCCACAAATAACTATGAAACAAGTGTGTGAAGTATATTCATAACGTAGATCATACTGCTTGGTTTTCAAAGCATTCTACTTATAACTTATAACTATGATTCAGGACATCTAAATATCACAATCCCCATTTTGAAGTCCTTTCTCTGAATCTGAGAGATATTAAGTGAGGCCAGATCCTGTCTCTAAATCCAGAAATATTTTTACCACATCATTGTACTGGTGCTATGGAGAAATCCAGGAAACATTTCAAAGAGTAGTTTGAAATGTGGTAGAAAGAGGGAGAATCAAGAAGGAATCATGAAAGTAGGAGCTGACATGGTTCTTGAACAAAATTTCATCCCAATTGATAAATGATCAAAGGGTATTTACAAGCAGTTTTCTGGTAAACAATTCAAGGTATCTATTGTCATTTGAAAAATGCTCTAAATCACTACTGATCAGAGAATTACAAATTAAAATAACAATGAAGTACCACCTCCTACCTTTCAGATTGACTAATATAACAGAAAAGGAAAATGATAAATGTTGGAGTGTGGGAAAATTGCATTGTTGGTGGACTTATGAACTGATCCAACCATTCAAGAAGTTGAAATTATGCTCAAAGTGCAACCAAACTGTACATATCCTCTGATGCAGTGATAATACTACAAGGATTATATTTTTAAAAATTAAATAGAGAAAAGGACTTATTTATGCAAAAATATTTATAACAGCTCTTTTCATGGAGGCAAAGAATTGGAAATTGAGATGGGGAATGGCATGGACATAAACAATATGATTGTAAAGAAATACTATTGTGCTGTTAGAAATGATGAGCAGATAAATTTAAAAAAAAAAAAAACCTGAAGAGATTTACATTAACTGATACAAAGTAAATTGAACAGAACCAGTAGTACATTGTACATAGTATCAGCAATGTTATATGATGACTAATTATTCTTTGCAATACAATGATCAAAAACAATTCCAAAGAATTCATAATGAAAAATGCTAATCCACCTCCAGAGAAAATACTGATGGAGTCTAAATGCAGATCAAAACAATTTTTCATTTTCTTTCTTTCTTTCTTTCTTTCTTTCTTTCTTTCTTTCTTTCTTTCTTTCTTTCTTTCTTTCTTTCTTTCTTTCTTTCTTTCTTTCTTTCTTTCTTTCTTTTCCTCTCTCTCTTTCTTTCTTTCCTTCCTTCCTTCCTTCTTTCTTTCTGATGTCTTTTTTTGCAATGAGACTAATATAGAAACATGTTTTGCATAACTATACATGTGTAACCCAGATCAATTTGCTCAGAAAACAAGAGGGGATAAAAAAAAAGGGAGAGAAGTTGGAACTCAAAAAATTTTTTAAAGAAATATCAAAAATTTTTACATGTAATTGAGGAAAAATAAAATATTTTTTAAAAAATTTCAACAGTAGGGATAGTTCAGGTTATTGTTGTTCAACCATTTTTAGTCATGCCTTATTCTTCATGACTTTATTTGGGATTTTCTTGACAATGATGTTGGAATGGTAGAACATTTTCTTTCCTGACTCATTTTACAGGTGAGGAAACTGAAGCAAACAAGATTAAGTGATTTGTCTAGGGTCCCACAATTAGTATCTCTATCTACATTTGAATTCAGATTCTTCTTATGCTAGGTTGGGCACTCTCTATCCATTGCACCATCTACCTGTTAATGGCAGATTCAGGGACAGAAATCATTCCTAATATGGGGGAATGACTTGAACAAAGCCACGTAGAGGGAAGACATTAGGATAAGAACAGAAGGGGCAGGGTTGAAATTAATCCTATGTGACAACATTGTATGAGAACTAATATTAGTCAAGCTAAAAAAAAAATAGGGAAACTAGTTAAGGAAGAATCTTCCTTATTATTATAAGAAGATTCTTATATTCTAGGATCAGCAATTTATATTTTGGTTGGTAGGCAATGTTAAGTAGCTGAATATTTTTTGATTAGAGGCTTGGCATTACTTGAAGGCCTTACTCAGAAAAGTGATCTTTAAAAAACATAGACTTCAAACAAACAAAAAATAGAAGTAAGTGTACTGTGGACTGCTGTGAACAGCAAAGGAAGCTAGCCTGAAATAAACAAAACTAGCCTGAAACCTTCTGATAAAGGAGTGTTGGAGGGTCACAAGGGATTCCAAGGAACAGAAGCACAAAGAGCACCAGGACTCTGAATGAGGCCACTGGTGCTAATAAAAAGAAAAGTTAAACCTCAGCAGTAACCTTATGCATCATCTCCAAAGGAAAAAAGGTTGTTCCATATCAGCCCGACATAGCCATCAAGAGAAACTTCCTAAAGGATGTCTTCTCTCTTCCCCATAATTGGTAAACTAGGACAGACATTAAGCTGTTGGTTATTTGAAACTCATTTTTGTTTGTTTGTTTGTTATTTGTATTCATTGATTATAGGAAATAATGAAGTTCTTCTTATTTTGGCAAACTGCCTCTCTGTAGTGAACTAATAGTATTTATACTCCCCATCATCTAAATTACCTAAATGCCGATAACAATTAGTCAATTTAAGAAAACTGGCAATGATGGATATCTGATGGTCATTTAGCAAAAAATGAAGCCAAGGGAGAAGGCAATCAATTCAGCTTGATTTGTTCAATAAACATTGTGTTAATCTCAGGGAATACCAAGACAAGATGATTTTTAAAAAAATTCCCTGTCCTCAAGATGCTTACATTTACTGGAGTAAGATTAGAAGAGTTATAATAAATTTATCAATAAGTAGATTTAAATTATTGTCAGAAGAAAGAGTATACTAATACCTTGGACAGGGGCAAAAAGGGGATCATAAAAGGTTTCCCATTGGAAAAAACCCTGAAGGGAAATTTGGAAGAAACTATGTATTGTAGAAAAGGAAAGTGAAGAAGTATTTCCCAATCATTAAGTACAGCTTGGGCAAAGCTAAGGAGGTGGGAGGTGGAATACTAAATCCAGAGGGCCATCTTGGGTGGAATGAATGTCCACTATGTGAAGGAGAGGATGAAATAGACCCCAAAAGATAATTGGAACCTATAAAGAATTGTTATTTTGTGCTAGAGATAATATGGAGTAGTCACTGCAGATTTTTTAGTAGGAGAGTGACCGATTATAAACAATAAAATATTTTGCACATAAAATATTTATAAAGAAATCTTAGCATATTCTGTGCTTCCAGACTTTTTAACTTCATTTTTCATAACTGAATGCTCTATTTACTTCATAAATTTGGCCAAATTCTGTCATCTTCAATATGTCATAAATTTCAGATTTGGTTAAATAAATGCAAAACCTGGTTTCAAAATATCTTGGCAAATGTCAGTGAAATTTTTATTTTGGCAAAGAAAATTGACTCAGGTTCATGTGCCAAGTTTAAAATCCATCTGATGAAAATCAGAACTGCAGCACTCAGCCATGTTTTCTACTATCTCAGCTAATTTTCCTTTACTCATATGTACTATCACAGTTTCAACTTGTTTCTTTGGTAAGATAATGTTTATAAAATATTTACTAAATATCAGAATAATTTAGTCTCTAAATCTCCCCTTCCATCCTTTAGCTTCAAATATCTGGTCAATTACTTAAACTTTCCATGCATTTTACCTGTGTAATTTGTAGCCATCATAACTAGCTACAAATAGTCCAGCTTTCTCTAGAAAGTATGCATACATTTGGTGATGGTTTAGGGATTTCATAGTTCACTGATGTAGATTATGATCCCTTTATGCCTTCTTGTCCTATTTGGTTCTGATTCATCTTTTTTTCATAAATCTTTCACCTCACTAACACATAGAAATGATCAGGCCTTTGATTTCACCATCTCCTTCTGTCACAAGGACTATTAAATTCATATGTCTAACCACAACTTCCTAAATTTCTATTTCTTGCTGTGCCTCATTCCAGTTCTACTATACTTCTTTGCAGGAATCCCTTGCCTCCATTTGTATTGTGCTTATTCAGTCACCGTTCAATCATGTGCAACTCTTTATGTCCTCATTTTGGGTTTAATTAGTAAAGGTTTTGGAATGGTTTGCCATTTCCTTCTCTGGATCATTTTACAGATAAAGAAACTGAGGCAAACAGTGAATTGTCAGGGACACACAGCTAGAAAGTGACAGAGAACAGATTAGAACTCATAAAAATGAATCACCTTGACTCCAAGCCTGGCATTATACTCACTGCAATTACAATTTATACTTTATGAAAAAACAAAACTAGGTTGCATTTACCTTTTTTTGCTTCCCCAGATTCTTTTAAAGAGCATATATTATATACTACAATCCTTCCCACACTTTATGGTCCAACCAAAATGTTCTTCTCTCTTTTGCTCACATAGAGTATACTTTGTCTCCCATTTTCATAACTTTGACCTAGTCATCTCCCATGTAAGAATGTCCTAACTCCTCACCTTATCTTATAGAGGTCTTCTTTTCTTTTCAAATGCAGCTCATCATCCCCTTAAGGAGAGGTAATGATCATCTTCTAAATTACATGAAATCTTTCCTGTTCACCTCAACCACTAGATCCTTCCTTTTCTTTACTATCTTGTAACTAGCTGGATTATTTTTATTCTATATTCTCTATAATGAATAAATATTATCTCATTTGATCACCATAATAATCCTGGTAGGTATGTGTTCTTGTTATTCCCATATTGTGGTTTTTCAGTCCTTCAGACACATCCAACTGTTTGTGACTCCATATGATATTTTCTTGGCAATAATATTGGAATGGTTTCCCATTCCCTTCTCCAATGTGGTGCCATTATTATTTCTATTTTACAGTTGAGGAAAACTAAAGCAAACAGTTTAAGTAACTTGCCTAGAGTTATACAAATAAATACCTAAGATTGGATTTAAACTTAGATCTTCCTGACTCTAGTCCCAGTGTTTAAGCCACTTCACCACATAGCTGTTCCAAAGAAATGACTTGCAGGAAGGATTTGGTAAGGATAAAATTCTGAGTGAGGTCCACATTTGGAAAACTGTGAATTGCATGCAAAAAATTCTGAGAGAATATTGTATTTTCATATTTATGTTGCAATTTTAATAGAATACATAACTAATAAAAAGTAGAATTTATACTTTGTGCCTTTATGTGTACTGTGTTCCCACTAAACAAATTCATAGCAGTTGTAAATTGGCAAAACTTTGAAATAAATGTTCCATTTTGTACAATATTGAATGATGTTATTTGTGACATTTAATGAAATGAAGAATATACGTTTTATCCATATACCCTTTGGAATTGTTTTTCATCATTGCATTGCTGAGAATAGCTAAATCATTCATCATACAACATTTGTGTTACTGTGTACAATATACTGGTTCTGTTCAAGTCACTTTGCATTAATTCATGTAAGTCTTCTCAGGCTTTTCTGAAATCTACCTGCTCATCATTTCTTATAATACAATAGTATAACATCACAATCATATTTCATTGTAATTACATTACAATCACATTATATTCCATTATAATTATATTACAATCATCTTCCATTGTAATTCTATTGGAATCATATATCACAGTTTGTTTTGCCATTCACCTAATGTTTTCCAATGAATCTTCACTATTGATCAATTCCAGACACTTGCTTGGTTATTTGGGGGGGGGGGGAACAGTCCTATGAAAGGTTTGCAACCAACTTCAGAGATGGAGTGTGTTATAACCACGAGCTTTTATCACCAAATAAAATCTTATCATTGCAAAGACAAAATTCAAAGAAATGAAAAAATTGCTGCAAATTTTAAATGTTGCTCTCTTGTTTCCTCTTTGCTCATTTTGTGCCCTTCTGAGGTCTATGAACACTTTACTTTTAGAAGAGTGATACATGCCCTGAGATTCATATCATGCCAAAATTAACACACAAACAGTGCATTTATAAAGGAACCTAGCTAAAAACAAAACAACAACAACAACAACAACCAAAAAAAAAAAAAAAACATGAATAGAGTACTGGAATATCTCTTTTTAAAAATATTTTTTTTTATTTTTCTTTTTGCTAGGTAGTTGGGGTTAAGTGATTTGCTTAGGGTCACACAGCTAATGTGTTACATGTCTGAGCTGGAATTTGAACTCAGACACATTGGAGAGAAATAGTTATAAAAGTCTTCTAAAGGAGAATCTAGCTGTCAAATACTCTAAAGATATGCAAGCCCATCAATGTGAATGTTCTCTCTGATAATATAGAGTGTAAATCATCAGTACTTGCCCATTTCATGACATCTGTCCAGATCCTCCAATAAGTTCGTGCCATATTCTGAATACCTTCTTAGATTTCTCACCAGCCTAGAAAAATGCCAATGAAGGACACGGAGTTGTGGATCAGTCATTTTGAACCTGACTGAATCTTTGTGATCTCATCTGGAGTTTTCTCAGCAAAGATATTGGAGTGGTTTGCCATTTTCTTCTCCAGCTCATTTTAAAAGATGAGGAAACTGAAACAAAGACTGTAAGTGGATAGATCAGATCTTCTGACTCTGTGTTGAACACTCTATTTACTTGCCACTGGCTGCCCAAAATATAGAGTGCCAAATATGGTCTATCTCTTTCTCAGTCATATATTTCACTGTTGAAATTCTTTGAACTGAGTCTTCTTCATAATTCACTGCCCCTGCTTAAGCTCTACCATGCATCTTTCCATTGCCCTTCAAATTCAGTTCTTCAGATATTATAATGCTGCATGATTTATAGCCACAGCCACTTACTGGAAGAGTGCTCACAAAATCATATGGGATCTATGATCCAGTTGATTTCAAAATTTTCTCCAATAAGAGAGAATATAATCTATCCATTTCTGCCCAATCTGTGCAACTTTTCTCTAAAAGTTTCTCTAGGAACAGCTAGGTGGTGGATGGAGCACCAGCTCTGAAGTCAGGAGGACCCTAAGTTCAAATCTGCCCTCAGACACTTAACACGTCCTAGCTGTGTGACCCTGAACAAGTCACTTAATTCTAATTGCCTCAGCAAAAAAAAATGTTTCTCTAAAAGTTCATCACAGGAAATTAGAAAATCTTCACTTTTTTGACATCAGAACAGTAAAATTTCTTAAAGTTTTTTGTTTCAGTCAGAATCCTGGATCTCTTAAGTGATCTTCACAATTGTCTAAAGATATTCTTATTATGCAGTCTTCCTTCTGTTAAACTGAGTTCAATCCATTGTTCATTCACAGGTTTTCTCCAAATCTGATAGACTCTAAAAGTTGTTTATCCAATTTCTAATTATAGCCTGGAAAATAGACATTCTTTTGCTACTTGGATTTTCCTGTGTGAATGGTTAGTCCAGATCCTTCTGTTTGTTTATGGATTTCTTCCCAGAGACTCTGTAATGCTCCAAGTCTTGATGCAATCAGTATGACCTTATCCACAAACAGTAGTATCTGTAGAAATTCTCTCTTCACTTAAAACTTTATGCTATATTTCCTTCAACACAGTGTTGAACACCTTTGGCAAATACACATCTCTCATTTTTATTCCTCACATAATTTGGGGGGCTGGGCCGCCAAATGGGGGATGGAGTGCCAGACCTGGACACAAGAAGATCTGAATTCAAAACAACCTCAGACACTTACTGGCTGTATGACCCTGGAAAAATCACTTATATACTCATCTGTAAAATGAGCTGGAGAAGTAAATAACAATCCACTCCATTATTTCTGCAAAGAAATCTGAACCCTTGGACATGACTGAACCAACATTTTTTTTAAGAAGGTCATTAAGAAGTTATCATTATTGTTATATTTTGAATTTTTGATGTTGTGATGAGAAATACTTTATTGAAAGGAATCCTTTATGACACGATTTTGTTTTACTAGGTCAAATGCTTTTTAAATTAGATAAAAAGCATAGTAAAATCACACATTTAATAGATTTTCTGATAATAAAAATGTTGTCTACTATAGAATATCACTTGCAAAACTCTCCCTGATCCTTTTTAATTCCATCACAAATATCCCTGATATATGCATAAATAATTTTCAGAGAGATTTTATGTTGGTGTTAATAATATAAAATTGTCAGGTGGAAGGACCAGAAATGATTAATATTCCTTTGATTACCTTTTTTTGCGGGAGCGGGTCTTGACCTGAGTTTTGTCCCCTCACACTTTTGGTATATTCCCTGATATGAATCTTATATACTATCAAAATTGTGATCTTACCCCCATGGATCTCATCTGAGTATATTTGGTGGAAGCTAGATATTTTTCAATTTTATTTTTATTTAGTACCATTTCTATTTCTTCTATGTGTAATTTGGCTTTTGAGCAAGCCTAGTTTGCCTAAAGTGGAGTTTATACCCTATGGGTGGAAGTAGCTTACTTTATTGGTTGTCTACATCTTTAAAACTGGTAAAACTGAATCATTAACTCTCTTTTCTATCATCTTTTCCACTGTCCTCTTTCCCATTACTTTCTGCTACAGATGAGAGAAAGAAAATCCATCTCTGCAAAATGGGCCTGGGGGTGTTTGTTTCTGTTCCATGTTATTTTTTTTTTCAGTTTCTGGAGATGGACCAAGAGTATGAGCAATGATGGAAATTGAGCCATAAAAGAAATGGATCCATGATAATCTTAGAGCCAGGATTGCAGGCAGCATGGTACAGACAGTCTGTTTGACATGGAAACCCTGAGAAGCAAGGGTCCTTGGGGACTTGAGTTCAAGGGAACTTTTAGAATTGGAACTGGATTTATGTTCTGTAGCAATGTAGCTAAGCCATGATCCTACTCCCCTTCCCTTCCTTAAAGATTGAGGTATGGGGAGAAGAGGATTCTGTCTCCCAAGTGTTGGGAGACTTGTCAATCTATCATTATACCTTTTGAAGTAAATATTCCCTTGGTAAAAGGTCTAGTTTTACACAAATTAGAGCTGTGATTTAAGAATGCATATGTTCCTGTGGCTGGTCCACTATTCTTGATGATAAAAAAAGATTGATGATAGACATACATACATGTATGTGTGTGTGTGTGTGTGTGTGTGTGTGTGTGTGTATAATCACTTCATATAGACTTTTTCTTTTTTCTACTTGTCATCCTTGAAGTTTTGTCCTTAAATGCCCTCAGGCTTAGGCAACTTAGTTGGATCTCTGACCAAACATCATTTATTTTTTTCCTCTCAAATGCTTTCCCTTGTTCTATTATCTGACATATCTCATAATTTTCCACCATCCTTCCCAGTAATATTTTATAAATGAGTTTAATGTATTTTATTTAAGAAATAAAACAAATATTTCTGAAACATATTAGAATAGAAAAAAGGATGATTATACATAAAATTTCAAGTCTTTTAAGTATATCTTGCTATTCTTTTAAACAAGAATATCATGTAACTTTCTCTTTATTTTTTTTCCTTTTCTCCCCATCCCCACCTAGTGATGGCTATCATTAGCTTTGTATGTGTATGTGTGTGTGTGTATGCATTCATATGTAAAATTTACTTATTAGTTCTTTTTCTGGATTAAAATATCTTCTTCCCTCATAGATCTTTCATAGTTAATTTAGGAAATTATAGGCAAAATGATTTAGTTGTTCTTAAAACAATATTGCTGTTAGTATATAAAACATTTTCTTCGTTCTGCTCATGTATTTTTTATTATTTTGTTGAAATCTATCTATGTTTTTCTAATATTATCAAATTCATTATTTCTTATAGCACAGCAACATTCCATCATAATCAGACATACACCTACAACATATTCAGCCTTTCCCCAAATGAGAGGCATCAAGGCAATTTCCAGTTAAGTAGAACACAGTAGTCACACAATTTATAGCAATAAATGACCATAGTAATTTTGTGATTGACAAGTGTAAAGACTTAAGTGCTAAGGACAATATTTCATTACTTGGCAAAAATTGTTGGAAAAGCTAGAAAGTAGTCTGGGAGAAACTGAGCAGAAGCCAAAATTTACATTTTAAATTGATTTTGCCCTTGATATCTATCTTTCTTATTTGGTAAGTAGGGTCAAAAGTTTGCTATATGAGCATTTTTAGACTGTTTTAGTCTCCTTATTATGGCAATTGATTTGTATATTTAAAATTTATAAGATCTTCTTTCATCTACTTCCCAACTTACATTGTTGGTGATAACTTGATTAAATTAAATTCATACTGAAATTACTTGAGTGCATATTACATCTATTTCTCATTTGTATTCTTTATTCTAGATTTTTATCAACTTTTATTTTGATTCTAATAATTCATAGGTCTGGCTGTACATAGATGATTGAGGAATAATTGTAATCTCAATAACATTGATTCCTATCGGTTAAAATGAAATCTATTTCATTTTATGATTTTATTCACTGTTCAACATGCTAGTGCTCATTTAGCTTTTCAAAAAAATTATTATTTAATTACACATATTATTCAATATGTATAAACATAAGATGTCAGTGCAACCTACATGTCTTTTGCCACTCTTATTCCTTACTTTGAACCATGTTTTCCAACATATATTTGCCATCCTCATATATATTTACATTTGTTTTGACATTGTGTTTCAAAGCATATGTTGTTTTCATTTGAAGCTTTGTATTAAATTCTGAGCACAATTTCTCTCCCTCTTCATTCTCTCCCACAGATGTAGGCACACAAGCTGCAATTATTTTCATGGTTGTCTTTTTGCAAGTACTGCAATATTATATAACCAAATGTCCAGTGACATGATATTTCTTTTTATCTTTCCATGTACAATAAAAACAATTCATCATCTCTTTTATTTGATTCTTCTAATAGAACTTGGGGACTACCCTCCCATTTGGCTTAAACTCTTTCAATCAAAAAACCAAATTTGTACACTCACAATTGCAATCTCGCCTTTGTTTCTTAGTCTGTTCATGTTATATTATGTTGCCACTGGAAACATGCCATAATCTTCTTTCTCTGGTGCTTAGCATATTGCCTAATACCAAGTAGGCATCTAATAAATGCAAATTGATTATTGATTGCATAGATTGCTATAGTAGATAAATTTTTTTTTTATGGTCTTGCATTTATTTATTTATTTTTTATATTTTATTTTATTTTATAATAACTTTATATTGACAGAATCCATGTCAGGATAATTTTTTTTACAACATTATCCCTTACATGTGGTTCTGTTCTGATTTTTCCCCTCCTTCTCTCTACCCCCTCCCCTAGATGACAAGCAATCCTATATATGTTAGATATGTTGCAGTATATCTTAGATACAATATATGTTTGCAGAACCGAACAGTTTTCTTGTTGCACAGGGAGAATTGGATTCAGAAGGTAAAAATAACCCGGGAAGAAAAACAAAAATGCAAATAGTTCACATTCGTTTCCCAGTGTTCTTTCTTTGGGTGTAGCTGCTTCTGTCCATCATTTATCCATTGAAACTGAGTTAGGTCTCTTTGTCAAAGAAATCCACTTCCATCAGAATACATCCTCATACAGTATCGTTGTTGAAGTGTATAATGATCTCCTGGTTCTGCTCATTTCACTTAGCATCATCAGTTCATGTAAATCTCTCCAAGCCTCACTGTATTCATCCTGCTGGTCATTTCTTACAGAACAATAATATTCCATAACATTCATATACCACAATTTACCCAGCCATTCTCCAATTGATGGGCAGTGGATAAATTTATTAACAAGGAATCAGATTATTGATGATTAACCTTTCTGCAATTAATTAGATCAGTCTTTAGAAATAAGACACAGTTTGTTACCCAAACCATACTCAAAGCTTTTCCTGATTTTTGAGCCAAGTAATAGCAGTTTTTTACAATCCACAAGACCTCCATATTATAGTAAGACATTACATTAGGATTTTGTGGAGACAATACAAGGACTTGTTCTGCCCTCGATTATTCTAAGAAGGGATTATTTCATTCTTTTTACTTGTATCTCCAGTGTCTAACACACAGTACACAATAAAATAGTTGATAGTGTAGTTGAAAAATCACAGATCTGGAGTCAAAAGACATGGGTTTTAATATCAGCTCTATTATTTACTGGCTGAGTGATCTTTGGCAAGGCACATCCCTTTGACCTCAAATTACTCATCTGGATATTAAAAAGATTGGAATAGATGAGGATCTCCAAATCTCTTTCAGGTATATATATTCCATAATAGTTAAGAAAAGTACAAATGATAATTAGGCTTATTTATTGTTTACAAGAACTCAAAAAGAATCTTAGCATGTTATATGACTAGAACATAATAAGAGGGTATCCTTATGTGGACAGAGGCAAATAACTCCTAATTTATTTAAAAAAAAAGTCAAAATTTCAAATAGCAGTCTGACCCCAAACTTCTTCCTTAATCAAAGGCCCATCTTTTTCAGATTATTATTCTCTTGATATTTTCACATAGCTACTAGTCATAAAATTCCATAGTCACTGAAAAATTAATTGTATATATCCTTGAAATAGATGAATATTGGATATTAGTAAGCTGATGTATTATGATCCAAAAATTTCACTAGAAAAACAGAATACAAAATTTCAAAATTTTTTTTATTATTAGCCTATGACTAGAAGAAAAGGTAGATCAGTCTTTTCATAAGGTGATAATCTTTGTTGTCTCTTGATTTCCACTTGCCTCAAAGACCAAAAAAAATTGTAAAGGAAGATGTCCAGTGTGTTGGGGAATGTGGATCATCCACAAAGGATATGGACAGGACTCCAACAGAATAAAACATCAAAAATGAGTTGTCAATGTATACTACTGGAGGAAATAATTACAATGATGAAATCACAGATTTCTTCCAAGGATCAAAGTACCAATGTCACCATATATGGAGATAATTTATTCTAAAATATCATAAAGATAAGATTTTTCATGTCTTTTTCCTAGTTTAGTACAAGCAAGGCATCTTTTGTTGCAAAAGAGAATATTTGCTTTCAATAAAACATAAAAACAGAACATATTTTTTCTTCCTGATTAAAAAATAAATTATCCCACTTTGAGATCAGAGATTTAGAGTTGAAAGGGACATTAAAAGCCTTATAAACCAATCCCTTTATGTTACAGATGAAGGAAGTTGGTCCCAAAGGTATTGTCTGAGATCGCACAGACAGGAAATGATAGAATTAGGATTTGAGCACAAGGTTTTGGATTCCACCACATTTTCTACTGAATTATATCAATGCATTTCTAGTTTCCATCCATGGAAATCATGGAACAAAGATTATATATTCTTTCTGAATTGGTCAAGAAGAATCAGGCATATAAATCACTTGTTATTGCACATTTAAATTATCATTCCATGAAATGTTGACAAAATGACAAATTAGTTGTAAATTGACCAATTCAAGAAGTCTTTAATGATCATTAACTAAAATCTAAACTTGAAATATTTTGCATAAATATTTACATGGATACAATATGTCATCATTAAGAAAATTAAAATTTTTGTCCTAACACAAAATGCTGATCTTTATTTTGCTTCTATTGTGTTTATTTTATCACAATAATATCAAATAATGCCATTTGTGAAGTTTAAAGGTACTTTAGAGAAGGCATTTTTTTTGTTTCCCCTAGACTAATTCAAAATTCTATAAACATTATTGAAAGGATAATCTCAAACAATGTAAGCCAGATTTTGTATGGCAGTGGAATAGAGATGACTTTTTTTGACTCTTGTCTTGGAAAATGCAATATCCTAAAATATTAGAGTGGAATAAAACCCTAGATCATCTGGTCCAATTCTCTCATTTGACAGAAGAGGTAATTGAAAGAACAAAAATAAAGAGAACAAACTTAACCATAATACAATTGCAACTCAGATGATAAAATAGTCATGGCAATCCATACAACTTTCTTTGCTTACTATTTTAATGGCCTTCTCAATTTAGCTCCTATTTCTCCCTAATATCTCTCCCTGCCTGATCATAGATTGTTACTTCCCATTAACTTAGTGTCCCAGATAAACCAGACTATTCACTGTTATTATATGTCTTTTGTTTTGAACCCCCTTATTTTTCCACAAGATGCCTCATTTCCTGAAATGATCTTCCATCTACCTCCCAAAGGATCTTGTTGTACTGTAGGTTAGCTCTGATCCTTAGGAAGGTTGCTTTCCATTAAGTCAATGTCTCTGCCTCCCTGCAACTTCTGACCTAACTCCTATTCCCCAGATTTCTTCTCTGTAAATCAGACTGAAGAATGGGAAGAGAATTGGAAGCCCACTGATTGGGGGGAATGCTTTTATCAGCAGAGCCAGTGTTAAGTTCTCAGTGTAAGCTTTTATTTATACCCTGGACATCAGTAAATGCTACAAATCAAGTCTTGACATGTTCTGTTGATTGCTTTATAAGAGAACTATGAAAAAAGTTGTAACAATGCAAATTAATCTTAAAGGTGTGTCCATGACACTGATATATTTGTTGGTGGAACTGTGAACAGATCCAACCATTCTGGGAGGGCAGTTTGGAACTATGCTTTAAAAGTTATCAAACTGTGCATACCCTTTGATCCAGCAGTGTTTCTACTGGGCTTATACCCCAAAGAGATACTAAAGAAGGGAAAGGGACCTGTATGTGCCAAAATGTTTGTGGCAGCCCTGTTTGTAGTGGCAAGAAACTGGAAACTGATTGGATGCTCATCAACTGGAGAATGGCTGAATAAATTGTGGTATATGAATATTATGGAATATTATTGTTTTATAAGAAATGATCAACAGGATAATTTCAGAAAGGCCTGAAGAGACTTACATGAACTGATGCTGAGTGAAATGAGCAGAACCAGGAGATCATTGTACACAGCAACAAGAAGATTATACATTTATCGATTCTGAAGGACGTGGCTTTCTTCAACAATGAGATGGTTCAAACCAGTTCCACTTGTTCAGTGATGAAGAGAAGCAGTTATACCCAAAGAGAGGACCATGAGAACTGAGTGTGGATCGCAACATAGCATTCTCATTCTCCCTGTTGTTATTTGCTACCTCAGTTTTTCTTTTTTCTTGCTTCTTGATCTGATTTTTCTTGTGCAGCAAGATAACTGTATAAATATGTATACATATATTGGATTTAACATGTATTTCAACATATTTACAAGTACTTAACTACTTATGGGGGGAAGGAGGAGAAAATTTGGAACAAAAGGTTTTGCAAGGGTCAATGTTGGAAAAATTACCCATTCATATGCTTTGTAAATAAAAAGCTTTAAAAAAAAAAAAGATTATGGATGCCCATCAATTGGAGAATGGCTGGGTAAATTGTGGTATATGAATGTTATGGAATATTATTGTTCTATAAGAAATGACCAGTAGGATGAATACAGAGAGGACTGGCGAGACTTACATGAACTGATGCTAAGTGAAATGAGCAGAACCAGGAGATCATTATACACTTCAACAACGATATTGTATGAGGACATATTTTGATGGAAGTGGATTTCTTTGACAAAGAGACCTGAGTTTCAATTGATAAATGATGGACAAAAGCAGCTACACCCAAAGAAAGAACACTGGGAAACGAATGTGAACTATCTGCATTTTTGTTTTTCTTCCCAGGTTATTTATATCTTCTAAATCCAATTCTCCCTATGCAACAAGAGAACTGTTTGGTTCTGCAAACATATATTGTATCTAGGATATACTGCAACATATCCAACATATAAAGGACTGCTTGCCATCTAGGGGAGGGGGTGGAGGGAGGGAGGAAAAAAAATCGGAACAGAAACGAGTGTCAATATAAAAAATTATTAAATAAAAATTAAAAAAAAGATTAGAGATGAATTTGATTGGGATGTCAATAAAATTTGTTTAAAATGGAAAAAAAAAGAAATGATCTTCCATCTCTCTCAATACATACCTTATCTACCTTAAAAGATTTAGGTGCTTTTGAAGAATGTCTTAAGTTCTACTTCTCACATGAAGCCTTTCGTGATTCTGATTTCCCAGCTGTCAATCTTAATCCTCCTTCAGAAATTACTTTTTACTTACTTTGAATGGGCTTCTATTTACCCCAACTATCTATCTAATCTATCCATCTATTTATCTATCTATAATGTATATCATATCTATGTATTCCTATTACATGCTAATTACTTGCTAGTCAATGAAGAAATATTAGAAGCTTTCTTAATCAATAGAGATGGAAGACAAGGATTAGCTCTTACCTTATGTCTTTACACATAGTTCTAAAAAATGTTAGCAATAGCAATAAGGCAAAATAAGAAAAGCATAAATGTTAACAAAAAAGCAGGTGAAACTTTTTATTTCTGACACCATGTTGATGATACAGTATATATGAATAAGTTTCCAATTTGTTCTTGGTCACTGATTATTTGTTTTATAATTCTTTCCATAATCTTTTGAGATATTTCCTTCTTTAATATTACTTGAAAATCAATCCTTGAGTAAATATTTAAAACGTTGCACCATTAATACAGATTTCTAATCTATCTATATATTTGGTCAGGCTCAATTGTTTCTTCCAACTTTATTTTCTTGAA
The DNA here is from genome assembly GCF_016432865.1 of Antechinus flavipes. Lineage (NCBI taxonomy): Eukaryota > Metazoa > Chordata > Mammalia > Dasyuromorphia > Dasyuridae > Antechinus > Antechinus flavipes. The sequence goes on from NC_067400.1 coordinate 45,358,367, forward strand.
TACCATTTCAAATTCCTCATGTAGTTTTTTCATACTGAATTATTAGATTTCACATGTGAGAGATCCATCATATGAATAATGAGATAAAATTGACATAGAAATGATGGCAGATCTGTTCCATTTCACATCTTTTTATTTTATCCTTAAGATGATTTTACTTAGATGGACCTCATAAAAAGTTCTCTATAGGGTCATTTTTTTCCTTCAATAATTTTGAAGGTGATAGCTTCTATACACTTTAATGTTACTCCTTAAGAATGCCTTATATATGAGAATGCATTATTTTTCAAAATAGAATTTTATTGATTTTTCCCCACCATCACCTACATTTTTCACTTTATTTCCCTTTATTCCATCTCAAAGAGCTATCATTTTTTATAGAAACTGAAAAAGTGAAGGAGGGAGAAAAAATGTTCAGGAAAACTAAGCAACATAGTGAAAAATAAAATCTGATCTTTTATGCAGCACTCAACAAATATTTTCTCTGCCTTTGCAAAGAAATAAGGAGAAGAGAATTCTCAGACATATCTCATTTGTGGTCAAGCTTGAACATTCAGATCTTGCAGCATTAGGTTTTGATTAATTTTTGTTCTTTTTTTCCAGTAACATTATTGAAGTCATTGTGTATTTTATTTTCCTGATTTCATATATTTCCCTTTGCATTACTTTACTATGTAAGACTTTTTATGCTTCACATTATCCATCATATTTATCACTTACTAAAGCATAGAATTATTCAATTATATTCTGTCTCCACTCTGGTCCATTTTCTACCCATTTGTCAAATAGATGTTACTAAAGTGTAGATCTGACTATGTCACTAATTCAATAAATTTCATCCTATATTCAATAAACTCCAGTGTCTCCCAATTACCTCATAAAATTTTTATGAGAATGATCTACACATATATTAAGGATGTTCTTGATGAAAACATTAGAAAAGAAAAGACAAGCTTTTGCATATGAGTCTCTGCATCAAACTACATTTCATATAATTGACTTGATATATTTATTTGTTTATTAAGTCATTTTAATGTTGTCTGACTCTTCATGACCTATTGGGGGATTCTTGGTAAAGGCACTTAGATTGGTTTGTCATTTCCTTCTCTAGCTCATTGTACAGAGGAGAAGTAAACAGGGTTAAATGACTTGGTCAGGATCACAGTTAGTACCAGAAGTCACATATGAACTCAGTCCTTCCTGACGCCAGGCCCAGTGCTCAATACACTGAACTATTATCTAGGTTCTCTGATTTCATATAAAGAGAAAAGTTGTTTTCCATTTGTTAATTTATGGGAAAATATTATTTATTTGACTTAAGATAAATAGATTTTTCTTCAAAAAGTATCTGCTAGCCATGTGTTAATACCTTACATGATGTTCTGTGAAAACTCTAAATGGAGGAAGAGTCTCCATCATTTGCTAATTGGAAAAATATCAAATTCATCATTTAAAAAAAAATCTCTTCTACAACATTCCCAAGTCACCAGCCAATTTGTGCTTGGAAACCTACGTGAATTGAACTTATTGGCATCCAAGTCAGATATTTCTATTTTGAATTTTTTTTTATTGCCAGGAAGTTTCTTTTTACATTAAATCCTACCACTGCTAGAATTCCACAGACATTAAAGAAAGCTTGGTAGCATAGTACTACTATGGAAAGAGCTCCAGATTTTAAGTCATGGACGTGGGGTTGTCTCAGCTCTATTACTCACTAACCTGGAAACATAGTGAAACTTGTTTGTGTTTCATCACATAAAATAAATTGGACTAGAATGATCTGTAAATTCACTTTGTGTCCTATGCCCTATTACTTTATGAAATCAAATAAGGTTCAACCAGAAAAGGATATTAAATTGTTATGTAGAGAAATCAAGACATAACAGAACAATAGCCTGAATGCCAAGAATATTATAAAAAGTGATAGAGGATCAAGAACATTAAAATGTCCATACATCATGGGTTCGAAGTGCTTGAAATCAATTCCATTTTGTGACTTTCTCCAATGATTCTTAGCATTCTGGGAGAAGAGAAATGAGAAATTAAGAATCCCAAGGACAAAAATTATCAAACCAAGGGGGTAAAAGAATATAGGGTATTAAATAATATTTTTAAAAGTGACTTGTTAATTATGAATGGAAATTTGGGAATTGTTAAAGTTGTCAAAGGGATTGTAGATGCAGATTATAGATTTAGATTAAACTAGAATGGGGGATGTTGGACTCAAAAATATAAAAAGGTCAATATAGAAGTATGCTAATATATATTTGACAACTGGCTTTCTGAGGATAAATGCTGATAGGACACATTTTTAAGCTTAATCTGATTTATTAATATTTTCTCTATCACCTTCTTGAGCCTTGAAAATTGACAAGCCAATAATTCAATTTCTGATTTTTAGCATTTGCTGATTTCTGAGATGTACATGTTCACAATTAAAATTCATCTTATACAAACAGGTTAGAAGTAGCTCCAACACACTCCTGAAGAAAAGGTATGATATTATGCAAAACAGGCAAGAAAAAACAGTGGAATTACTTTGCTACTCATTTCTGTGACCTCAGGCCAATTATTTTAGCTCTCTGGATTTCCATTGTCTCAGATGTTAAAAAAAAAATTTGCAGCTGAATTCTAAGATTGTTAGGACCATCTATGATTCTATAATCTACAAAATATCAACAGACCTAGATGACTTTCAACACATTGGATATCTCGTTCTATGAAAAATCTATGGAAAATGGCTGGATGCCAGGTGAGTTTTTTTATACTTTTAGCCATGATCCTGAGTTGTCATATAGTATGATTGGTAATATACCTCAAAATTAGTATTAAAACTGTTCATAATAGATTTTAGAAAAATGCAAATATTTATGGAAAGACAGGTTAAGAATAGCATGGAATGGAAGGGAATTGAATGGCTTAACATTTGCCCACATCAGGATACTATCTGCCCTTTTCCATGAAAATATCAAATTACGTGATAGACTAGAGTATGAACTAAAGTGACTAAATTCACAATGACTTCATTATCCAACATCTCAACTAAGTAGAACAAGATTTCCATAGCCTACACAGGAAAATTTTCTATCTCAATTGCTAGTGGTGACATTCAAATATAATGTTCCACTTCACCCCCCCCCCAAAAAAAAGCCTACAAAACACTATAATTTATCTCCTCCAAAAAAAGCACTGGGAATTAGAGAGTTCAAATGTCAAAAGGAGAGATTGTGTTCATTATTGTCATATCAGCATCTTAGACATTATTTGGGTGCTTTCAATATGGGGTGTAGCAGATCACTTCTCAGAGGACTTTTTTATTATTGTCACTTTAAGAGACAGTTGCTTACACAAGAAGGAACAGATCTAAACACAGCTGAGTCAACAATATACTCTATTTAAAAAAGAAAAAAATGCAGCTGACATTTCATTTTAAGCATGACAAAGTTGCTATAATACAACCTTCACTGACCATGAGAATGAACTTGGAAAATTGCCACAAAAAAGTTTCTCTGTGAATTTTTCCTATTTTATTTCTTTGGTTTTTATGAGAATTTCCTGCTTTTACAGAAGAGCCATTTATTAAGGTACATCAAGAGAAGCATTATTTTTCCACGATAACAAAGCATTACTCTATCAAATAATTCAGTTGAACATGATTTTTCCCCAAGAGGCAATGTGGTATAGTACAATGGATAGAGTTCTGGATTTGGAATAAGGAATCACTGAATTTAAATTTTGCCTCTGACTTATTAGTTAGTTGTATAAGCACAAGAAAGAGACTAATAGCACAGAACACTTAATGGGACACAAGTTTTCTCTTCAACAAAATGAGAGTCGATTCCATGACTCTAAAGTCCCTGACCCCTTAAACTTTAATATCTTGTGAACCGTCCAGTCCCAAGAAATTCTATTAAAATTTTCAGCAGTGAAATCACGACTCTGATATTTTTTTATGTTTTTTAAGCATTTTCACTCTTTTTACAATCTGCAATCTACAAAAAATTCTATGTTTAAATAACAATATTACTCCTAAAACCTTTCCTCCATATGCACACCTGGATTCTTTACTCACTCTGCAATAATTTTATGCAGTTTAACGTATATTTGTCCATTTCTCTGTGTAGCAACATTAACAACCCTTTTAATTTCTGTGACAGGGTGCTCTTTTTTCTCACTTTGAAATATAGAAGCTGTATTTGATTTTCAAAAAACTGTATATTTCTTCTTCTAGACTTGTTATGCTATCCAATGCTAAAAAGAAGTAAATTAAATTCATGTGCATATGCAACTGTCCATGGAAATGCACCTGTCCAAATAAATAGCCAGAACTTCATTTATATTCACAAAGTGGTACTTGGAGTTCCTTCTTGGGGAAAGCCACATTCTATTCTAATAATAACTCTGATAGAGAAGGGGATTGTATCTTACCTGAAACTCCTTGAAAGAATGAAAATGTGCAGTGACTATTATTGATCACAAAATCATGGTTTATACTAAAGTTCATTCAATGAAAAATGTTCTACTTTCTCTTTAAGTCATTGGGTCATTGAAAAGTATCTCATATTGCTTTGTGTTTACAGTCATGGTGCAGAGAGAACAAGGCAGCTGTAGAGTCTTGGCAAAGGCACTGAAATTTAAGACAGGATCTAGATTCAAATTCTGGACTTTCTGCTTCCTAAATGGAAGTTGTTTTATGCTACCCACCCATGACCCAACCTGGCTATATGACCAGAATCCCTCCAGGCTGCAGAACCTCCAAGCAGTTCTTTAAAACTATAAATCACAAAGAAGGTGTCTATCTACTTTGATAGATGGAGTTCCTCACTAGGAGCTCCCTCTACCAATGAAAGTCCTTACCCCAAAATAAAATAATTACTTTAGTTGACCACATGTAGAGAGCTTTACCCATCAGGCACACTTAGTGTTTAAAAACTTTAGATAAATTATTTCATTTTTCATCTATGTCCCCTTAGGAAAGTTATTTAACTTCCCTAGATCTCATTTTCCTGCCTGTATAATGAGAGGGCTAGTCAGTTAGGACCCAATCCTTGGAGTATGATCACATTTTACCTTCCTAGTGAGTTACACAAATCATGTGCAATATTCTCCATTTCCTGTTTCCCATTCAACCTGAGACATTATATTTTAAAATGTATTTGTTTTTAACATTAAGAAATAAAATTCCAAATTCTCTCCTTTTCTCTGACCTTATTAGATAAAAAGCAATGTGATATAAATTATATGCATGTAGACATGAAAAGCATATTTCTTTGTTAACCATGTCAAAGAATTAAAAAGAAAAGAAAAGAAGAAGCAAGAAATATAAAGAGAAAAAATCAAAGTTCATTGGTTCTCCCTAGGGAGGTGGAAAGCATTTTTTTTTTATCATGGGTCCTTTGGAATTAACTTGGATCACTGTATAGATCAGAATGGCTGCATCTTTCATGGATTATTTTTATTACCATATTGTCGTTACATTGTACCATGTGCTTCTGGTTCTGTTAACTTCATTTTGAATCAGTTCATGTAAGTCTTCCCAATTTTTTTTCCCTGAAAGCATCCTACCTGTCATTTCTTAGAGCACAATAGTATTCAATCACAACCATAAACACAATTTGTTGAGTTATGTTCCAATTGATGGACATCCCCCTTGATTTCCAATTCTTTTTTATCATAAAAAGAGCTCCTATAAATATTTTAGTATATAAGTTCTTTTCCATTTTCTTTTATCTCTTTGGAATCTAATAGTTGAATTTCTGGGTAAAAATGTATGCATACTTTTATAGCTTTTTGAGCATACTTCCAAATTGCTGTCCAGAATGATCAAAACAGTTCACAACTCCATCAATAATTAATTAGTATACCTCTTTGTCCAAATCACCTCCAGGATTTATATTTTCCTTTATCATCATCTTAACCAATATAATCAGTGTGAAATGTTACTTCAGTAATATTAATTCCAATTTCTCTAAACAATATAATTTTCTTAGATACAATTCACTCATAAATACATCTGGTACCAGAAAGTTTTTCTTAGAGAGCTTATTTATAATTTGTTTGATTTATTTTTTAAAGTTAAGGTTATTTAATCTTCTATTCATTTTTCAGTTAATCTGGAAAGTTTAATTTTTTATATATGTATAAATTTCATTTATATTTTCAGTTTTGTTGAATATACGACAGCTAAGTTATTCCTAATGACTGTTTTAATTTCATTTTCATTGTTAATACATTTATCCTTTTCATTTTTAATACAGGTGGTTTGCTTTTTTATCTTTAGAAAAATAAAATTATCAATAATTTATCAGTTTTATTAGGTATTTTCATAAACCAATTCCTATTTTGATTTATTCATACAATGGAATTTTTGCTTGAATTTTATTTATCCCCCCCTTTGATTTTAAGGATTTTCATTTTGATATTTAATTAGATATTTTAAATTTCTTTCTTTTTAGTTGCACATTCAATTAATTGATTTGTTCTTTCCCTCTTTTATTGATATATGATGATTTAGAGAGCTAAATTTTCCCCTACATACTATTTTGGCAGCATCCCACAAATTTTGTTTATGTTGTCTCATTGTAATTTTCTTTAATTATTGTTATAATTTTATCATTATTAATAATATAATAACATTATATTTATATTAACATAATATAATAATACATATATAATGTATAATAATATAATAATAAATTATTATTGTGTCATAATTAATTATAATTATTTATCATTTTGTGATTATTTCTTTGACCCATTCATTCTTTATTTCATTTCCAATTAATTTTTAATCTATGCTTCCATTGCTCTTTATTGAATATAATTGTTATTGTCATGGTCTGAAGAGGGTACATTTAATATTTCTCTTTTTTCTGTATTTCTGTGTCAAATTTTTATGTCCTAATACATGATCAATTTTTGTGAAGATTCCATGCATATCTGAGAAAAGGTTCTACTCCTTTATATTCACATTCAATTTTTCTCCAGAGGTCTATGACACCTAACTTTTCAAAAATCTATTCATTTCTTTCTTTCTTAATTATTTTATGGTTAGATTTATCTAACTCTAAGAGTTGAAATTTGAAAGCCCTCAGTCACTATCACAGCTTTGTTGTATTTCCTTTTGTAATTCATTTAACATTTCATTTAATATTTGGATGTCATGCTGTTTTGTATGTATATTTAGTATTGATATTACTTTCTTGTGTGTGATACATTTTAGCCAGATATGTAATGCCAGAGAAAGTGAGGCAAGATAGAGATTAGAGAGTTTTTAATATTTAATTTGAGAGGGAGAGATTGTGCTGGGGCATGTTGCCCCCAGGGCTGAGGTCTCAAAGCATCCAGCAGCCAATGTGAGTTCTCAGTGAAATATGCAGCTCCAAGCTTGGGTAGACAAAGGAAGGTGAAGTCCAAACTCTGGTGAGTGGGAATCTCCAAGAAGGAGACCATGAATCCAGTACTGATAGGTTCTTACAAATTGGGAGGACTCATCAAATGGAGAATGGCTGAATAAATTGTGGTATATGAATGTTATAGAATATTATTGTTCTGTAAAAAATGACCAGGATGATTTCAGAAAGGCCTGTAGAGAGTTATATGAACTAAGGCTGAGTGAAACGAGCAGAACCAGGAGATCATTATATACTTCAACAACCATACTATATGATGATCAATTCTGATGGACCTGGCCATCTTCAACAATGAGATGAACCAAATCAGTTCCAATAGAACAGTAATGAATTGAACTAGCTAGACCCAGGGAAAGAACTCTGGGAGATGACTATGAACCATTACATAGAATTCCCATTCCCTCTATTTTTGTCCATCTGAATTTTTGATTTCCTTCACAGGCTAATTGTACACTATTTCAAAATCCTACTCTTTTTGTACAGCAAAATAACTGTTTGGACATGTATACATATATTGTGTTTAACTTATACTTTAACATATTTAACATGTATTGGTCAACCTGCCATCTGGGGGAGAGGATAGGGGGAGTAACAAATTTTGTAACAAAAGGTTTTGCAATTGCCAATGCTGAAAAATTATTCATGCATATATCTTGTAAATAAAGAGCTATAATAATAATAATAATAATAATAATAATAAACAAATTAGGAGGACTTAAGAGGTAGAGCCAGGAAGTCTGGGACTTAGAGATACCAATTAGGTATCTGAGATAGAACATCTGGAGTTTTATCTTTTAGAATGTCAGATCTACACAGCCCTAATTATCTCAATTCTAATGAGCAGAAAAGGGGGGTTACAACCAGGGGGATTGAGGCAGAACAATTCAAGGAAACTGAAGCAGAACAATTGGGGAAATTGAGGCAGGACAATTAAGGAAAAATGAGGCAGGACCATTAAGGAAACTAAGGAAGGAAAATTAGGGAAATTGAGGCAGGAAAATTAAGGGAATTGTGACACAATAGATATAATGTTTCAGTTCATCTCTTATAATTAGATCCACTTTTGCTTTTTTTTTATCATGATTGCTACTCTTGCTTATTTTTACTTCAGCTAAAGTATATTATATTCTGCTCCTGCCTCTTATTTTAACTGTCTGGATGTCTCTGTTTCAAATACATGGAACTTTAGAACCAGTTTTGTCCATTGTGACTCAGCATTTATACCATGAAATCTTCTCTTTTGACTTCAGAGTCAAAAGAACTAAAGGCTCAGATAAGACAAAGCTAATATACAAAAAAGGAAAAGCTAGTGGTTTTTTGTATCTTTGTGTGTCTTTCTATCTCTCTGTCTCTCTCTGTCTCTGTCTCCTGTCTCTCTAATTCTCTCTGTATGTGTCTTTGTCTCTGTTTCTTTCTCTATCTCTATCTGTCTCTTTTCTGTCTCTCTCTTTCTGAATTTCCCTGAGTTGCCTAGTAAGGAAGATAGGTTGCCTAATCTGCCACCTGATGGTTATGTATCCCTAATGCATTAGTTTCTATTGTGCTTTTTCCCCCTGTTTAAAGTGAATGAATATTGTAAGAGGAGAGTACCAGGTGACTAGCAAGACTGAGAGTTCTGTCAAAGCCACCTGAGGCTCCATAAGAACAAAGGAGAAACTTGCTTGATCCAACTCAGTGGGTGGTTTGACCTGTCCTGGAAGAAGGCACCTAGCTGATAAAGTGAATATTTGATCATTTTGATTTGATTTGATAATTTGATATCAAAATTGATAACATTGATACAGTGATAAAGTGAAAATGGATATTTCATCCATTACTTACCCTGTTTCCCACAGAAAACTTCATCAGCTCTACTTGAGGGTCCAAGATTTTCAGATCCAGGAATCAGGAGATATCCATTGCTTCAGCATGCTTTGCCAAAGTGTACTTCATTTTTTATGAGCTCACTGTCTCCAGAGATCTTCCTCTGGAGGAATACTTTGTAACTTTTGTTATCATCAAGTCTTCCCAGTAAATATTCTGTGGTAAAAGCTAATTGATGACTATCAATTAGCTAATCCCTGATGGATAGAGTTAGAAATCTCAGCCCCTCATATTTACAGGATTGATAGAATCCTGAGGAAAGAAGGGATTAGCTGGTATTTGGGGATCCAACTTGTCAATGATTGAGAAAGCTTATGGTGTGTTCCTTTTGTAAAAGAGGAGAGACTCTATAGCCTAAGTCCAATAACCAGGAAACTCTTTTTTCCTACTTAAGTCCATATTATTTTCATAATAAACACTTTTTCTTTTTTTTCATATTTTATTTTTAAAGCTTTTGTTTTCTAAACATATGCATGGATAATTTGACAACATTGACCCTTTCATAGCCTTGTGTTTCAGATTTTCTCCTCCTCCCCCCCCCTTTCCTAGATGACAAACAATTCAATGTATGTTAAACATGCTAAAATATATTAAACATTTTTTTCTAAAAAAGAGAAAAAAAGAGAGAAACAGGTAGGTAAAAAGAAAGACAGACAGATACAGAGAGATAACAGAGAGAGACAGACAAGAGACAGAGAAACAGAAAGATGGAGACAGAGGAGAGACAGACAGAGACAGACAGGGAGACACAGAGACACAGAGACACAGAAAGAGATAGATAGTATTATATGCAGTTTTGGTCTAAACACAATGAATTTCTTATCTTAGAGAACTGAACCCTATAAATCACTATGTCTGCCTCCCTTTTCTCTGTAGAGAAGCAAACAGATGGACACACAATCATTTCCTTAAGAAGTATCCTCAACAAATCAACAAGCATTTATTTAGTATTTATTCTGTTCTAGTCTTAAACCAGGGATACAATGAGAAAAATAAAACATTCTCTACCCTTAAAGAATATACATCGACTATAGTTATTTAGTGTCTGGCTCTCCAAGGTCTTATTTACAGTTTTCTTGACAAAGATATTGGAGTGATTTTGTCATTTCCTTTTCCAGGATGAAAATTCCATCATTTAAAGATGAGGAAACTGAGGAAAATAGAGTTAAATAACTAGGGCCCACATCTAGTAAGTGTCTGAGGTCAGATTTTAACTCAGATTTTCCTGATTTTGAGTCTTGAACTCTATCCACTGTACTGCTTTGCTACCCACCTAAAGGTTCCTAAATCTCTTTCTTTTTCATTTTTAAAATAAGAAAAAAGGCAAGTAATGATTCAATCAAACATTTATTAAATGCAAGTCATTGTGAAGATTAGAAAAAAATAAATCAGTCTCTAAAATCTGATGAAAGTGGCAAATTGGTGGGGGGATATGTATATATCAAGATCTCTTTAAATAACTGAATCTCTATAGTTCACAGAGCAAAACTACATTCTTACTGGCTTCTTCTATTGAAACTACTGCAAGGTTAAATTGCAAAAATGCTAAATGATTCTTCCATAGGAGCAACCAGGACAAAATTATATGTGCTTTCATATCTTCACAGCAAAATAAGGCCTTCCTATATTTGTCTTCTCCTTTGACGCCAAAGTATTCAGAAGCAACTCATAGACCAAATGTTGGAAACAGTTATTTGGATGCACATTGCAATTCTTCCATCTCTGGAGCTGATGATGGATGTCAGTAAAGTTGGTGGCTGGGTAACAGTAGTCTTACATCAAGGAGATTTATAGGGAGGATGCATTTAGGATTATTCATGAGCCACTTAACAAGCCTGAACCAAGAATACAATATGGTCTTTGTTTCAATTCCCAGGAGGTCTTTAGAGAGAGCTTCAGAAAACTGAAGAGATTTTTTTGATAAATGGGAGAAAATCTTGAGGTGGGCCTGCCAGCTCCAGAGTATGTTTTCCTGTTAACTTTCAGAGCCATACCATTCATCCTAACTTCCCCATTCCCCCAATAAAAAATTATCAGCTATTCGCCTGGTATTTTATTCTGCTATTGTTTTGCTGCATTAAGAAATCAAGAGGGACACATTTGGTAGAAAAATGTTCATTTGACTCTCTATTACAGGAAGTTGGGCCATCTTAACAGGATACCTAGCCTGTTTGAGCATAAATGGAGCAACATATGGTCTTTGGGATTATATTCTTTATGTTTATGACTGAAATTCTTTTCAATGGATTGTTATTTATGACAACTAGAAGCTCTAATATTTTTTACTTAGAAAGTACTTTACTTCTGGAACTAACTAAAAGACTTGGGAATAAAACAATTGCATAGAAGTGTCTTGGTTGATTTAATTTAGGAAAAAAGGTTCCAGTTGGCTCATTAGTGTGAGGATACAGAAGAGCAATAGCTGGTAGACCTGATGACTGAGGGCTGCAAATTAAAATGCAAAGAAATCTGGGAAGGAATTTTTAATATTGTAAGATGAGCTCATAATGTGGCTCAATAAGTGAAAGAAAAATAATTTCAGAACCTGACTAAATTAAAAGCAAAAATTGTAAAAATCCTATTAAAGGGTTTTGAGAGGAAAAGAGAAGAATCAGAGTTGGAAGATGGGATCTGTGCTTTTATTGTTTTAGGGCATTCCTAGATGGAAAAAAAACTCTCTACCAGGGCAGATCTGGATTACTACATAATACTGTTGTGTAATTTATAGTCTTTGGGACTTTTCTAAAACTTTGAGAGCTTAAGTGATTTTCCCAGGGTTATATAGCCATTATGTGCAGTGCTTAAATCTGGCTCTTCCTGACTCCAAATCCATCATTCTATTTACCGTACCAGGTTACTTCTTTATTTAAGTATGAGATATTTTAATGCATATATAAAAACAATTTTTAAAGTTTCTAGAAACTTGGATTTACATCCATTCCCTACTTTCACACACATATTGACTTGTAATGAATAGTTAACATTATTACAGTTTATTTATTCAATATTCAACAAACATTTAGTAGTTGATTGCGATGTGTAAGGTGCTGTTCTAGGTACTAGGCATGGGCACAAAAATGAAACCTTTCATAAAACTGAGTACTATAGAACAAAAAAAAAATTTAAATGTATTCTGTCCTTGTGGTATGAAAAGCACTGGATTCAGAACTAGAACACAACAAGAGCATGTTGGAATCCTTACAAACTGCTAACTAATTAGAGTTGATCTAATCTTACAAGAAGATTTTGGCCAGAACCTGAAACAAGGTACTAAGTAGAACTAATTAGTACAATGCTTGTGTTTACACCTTTGTGTTCACACCTCCCTTAAAGCTCTTTGGGCCAGAGAGCACTATGGGAGAAAACCCATAATCCCATTCTCTCAGAAGATTCACATATGAGGCCAATGAAGAGAGAGCTATTCCAGAATATATTTTCCACTTGGCTGGCTGGTCGCAGAGGAGAGTTCAGCTGGACTGGAGAGGAGCAACTCTGGTGCAGACAGAGAACACTTTGACAGATTTCACCGAAATGACATGAAGAGTGGTACTGGCTCTGGAGGCTGAAGAAAGCAGAGGCAGAAGCAAAGGACAAAGCAGCAAGAGCTCTTGGAACCAAGCAGAGAGATAGGCCTCTAAGCTAACCGGGCTATACTGGAGACAATAAAAGATCTGAACTTTTATCACCTGGCTGTGTTTTGAGAACCACATTTTGGTGCCCGAACAGGGACCGACAAAATCCTGATTCCAGGGAAGGCACCCAGAGAGAATTTTTATAATAGTTTAAAGAAGAACAAGAACCCAACAAGAGCAGGACAGTTTGTGCTCTCAAGTAGTTTATATTCTAAAGGGGGAGACTTTATTAAAGGCATCATGTCATGGTAGACAGCAAAACCTCATGTTCCTTAGGCAGTATTGGCAGGTTAAAAGAAAATAATTGGGGCTCTGGAGAATTTAGTAAGAAGGCAAATATTATTAATAAAAATAAGTAAGAAGGCAAAAATATAATAAGACAAATTTAGTAAGAAGGAGAATTTAGTAAGAAGAGCAGAGAGCAACAGAAAAAATAGTAAGTTCCATTTTAACTGAAAGAATATATGTGGTGACTCCTAGATCACTCAAGCATAGTTCTCTTTGCATGGACAGTGTATGGGATGGCAACCCCTAACTCAAAATGACGACTCAGAGATTTCTTAAAGTGAATAGAAGCTTTATTAGAATCTCCCAAGAAACAGGCAGTCTGTTCACTGGAGTTTCACAGAGAGGAGAACCAATTTTACAAAAGCCAAGAGATGATTTATATAGTCAAAACCCACAGGAACCTGTGATCCCTTCCCCTCATCTGGTTAATTTTCACTGCCTGCTTAGATGGAAGTAGCAAAGGTTTGCTAAATTCTAGTCCAGCCAATATAGTTGACTTATTGCAGGTGTGTTTGCCTAAATTTATGATGGTCAGTTTATTATGCTTGCAAATACTTACAGGTATGTTTGAGATAATATGAGCACTCTATTGTAAGGTTTATATGAAGAATTTCATTTTTCCCAAATCCATCAAACCTTCATAAACTAAAATTTAGATTATAGGTTCAATCTACCTTAGTTAATGATTTTATGAGAAACCACATAATCCCTCACAATAAGGAGATTCATTTAGAGGTAAGTAATCGATTAAGCCAGAGGGGTTAAAACATTTCTAGAATAACCAAGGAGACTTAGTTTACCTCAGGCTTCCTCAATCAACAAATAGAGATAGCTAGTTTAGAGACTTTTTGAATATCTTCAGGCCATTAAATAATTAGGTTCTTCTCTATGCAGTTAAGTAAAGGTCAAGGGGATTATCTCAGGTATATCTGCTAGAAAGCAAGACTTTTGCTCTTCTTCCCAGAGCATTAATAACTAACAGATCCTTGGTGCTAAATCCCGAACCATCCACAATTACTATACTAAGAACTCCTCAGTATCCCCACTTCTCTTAATAGGGAAGGATATGGGAGACAAATATCATTTATTTGAAGGGTTAGGGGATAAAGATTAGAATGGGATAGAGATTTTAGGTTTTCTCCCATAGAAAATCAGTGACTAGTCAAGAGAGGGGAAGGAGAAAAGGGTTTTCAGTGTCTATTACTGCTTAGATAGATGTAGAAAGGATTTATCCTGATCTGGCTGAGAACACAGGAAAAAGAGGGCAACTCTGAATGTTTATTTCCTCACTCACAATCATCACCAAAATTAGTCCAATCCTTCTATTACACCACATTGTAGTCTATTAAATCATAGTTGCTGTAATGGAAGTGGAGAATTAAGAAGATAGTACAAGGTGATCCTTCTCCACATCCAATAGTAACTTTTAAGTAATAGTGACTTTTAAGTAAGACTATTTTTATTGCATCATTCAGAGAACTAGGTAAAATTCTGACCCACCACTCAGAAAAAAAAAATATGAAGGGGGTTATTTTTATGGCTTAAACCCCTCTCACGGTGCTCTCTTCTGGCATCTCAAGACTTCATTGAGCTTCCTCATGATGTTTCATCTCATTCATGAAAGACTGGGGCTATCTTCTCTGGATCTATTCTTCAGCACTGGCAGAATAAGGACATTGAACTAGAAAGTCTCTAAGAGTCTTTCCTATCTCTAAGAATTCTATGGCTGATTTAATTCTATGACCTGAAAAGATAAGAGAACAAACTACATCTTCTTTGGATCTCAATTTTGTCATCTATCAAAGGGACTTCCTATACCAATCCAAGTGGACACATTAGAAAATTATATTTTTGAAGAGTTATCTAGAGCCTATATTCTTAAACTGTGGTTTGTGATCCCAGAGGCGATTTCATAATTTAATGTGGAAATCATGAAATTATACTTTATTATCAATAGATATTTTCTGTGTCTATTCATTTTATATATCTATATGCCTAGAGTCACATAAAAATTTATTAGGGAAAAGGGGCACAAATGGAAAAAAAAGTTTAAGAAGTCCTTCTCTAGAGCAGAGGTGTTAAATTCTCAACAAGTAGAAGGCAAGAAGCCTACAATCAAAATAACTAAGTAAAAAATAAAAATGCAACATAATGTTAAATTGTGTGTGTGTGTGTGTGTGTATACATATGTCTCATAAAATTAGAATTTTCCTGTTACTGTCCA
Organism: Antechinus flavipes; assembly: GCF_016432865.1. Classification (NCBI taxonomy): domain Eukaryota; kingdom Metazoa; phylum Chordata; class Mammalia; order Dasyuromorphia; family Dasyuridae; genus Antechinus; species Antechinus flavipes. The sequence goes on from NC_067400.1 coordinate 45,373,786, forward strand.
CTCACAATGGGCAAAAGCAGTTTTCTTACTTTTTTTCTATGTCCAATCTTCTACACTTTACTCCTTATCACATGTTCTTTCATAATATGTCACTTGATTCCTTGCCATACCATGAAGAAGATACTCCAACTTTTGACTTCCAGATTTTTATCTGTTTGTCCCCTGTAACTCTAATGTTCTTTCTCCTCATTTCCATTGACTTCATTTAAATCCCAAGCAAAATCCCAACTTCTTTAGGAAGCTTTTCCCAATTCCTCTCAATTCTAGTGCCTTCCCTCTGTTAATTCGATTCTATTTATCCCAAATCTAAGTTGTGTGTGTGTGTATTTGTTTACATGTTGTCTTCCCCATTAGATTGTTAGTTCCTTGAGGACAAACACTGTCTTTTTGTATCATTAGTGTTTAGCACAGTATCTGGCATATAGTAGGTACTTAAGAAATGTGTAATGATTGATTTATTGGTTGATTAAAAGCACTGGGGAAGTTTTGCTTCCATCCTTAAGATCCTTATCTTAGTTAGAAACAGGCTATTTATGGGGATGCCGTATTGAATTGTTGGATGACCAGAAAAGCTGTTGAGCTGATATACTGTGAGGGGAACAGCTTAACAGCAGCTTTAACTGATCATTCCTAGTTTTCTGCTGCTTCATTAGCGCAAACCGTGCAGAATTGGCAATCCACTGCCCTAATCAGGAGAGTTGTAGGTTCGACATTAGGCGTTAGGGTTTCTTCAAATGGGACCCCTGGTGGCTCTTAAAGCCAGAGTCTATGTCTTATTTCACTGCCCTAAACCACTAGAAAAAAGAAACAACCCTAGCATGTTTAATTTCACTGTCTTATAAACATAAGACTGGAGTGAGAGAGAATCATTTGCACTTATTTTTTGAATTTCCATTAATATTTTTCACAAGCCATTGAATAACATTTGGAAAAACAACCTGTGAGAATAAAGAAATTTTTGATTTTTGATTTTAATAAACATTGCTGTCTGATATTATTTCCTTTCACCATTAACTTTATCAAAATGGGATACCCAAGGAATACCTGTTACTGAAACTTCTCAAGTGCTGAAGAAAAAAAAGTCTTCAACTTGGCTAAAAAGAAAGTTGTAATTTCAGTTTTCCACTAGCATGAATTCTACTTTAATTTTCAAGTCACACAGTAATAGTGACCCAGTCCAAAGATGGAATAATGAAAAGAGCACATAAATTGACATAATATCCCCTAAGCACACAACACATTAAGGTTCAAGTGCATATTCTCATGACAGATGGTAACAAGAATCAAAAGTGGCATAACATTAATCTAAGCATGTGAAAAAATGGTAATAAAAGGAGGAAATGGTGCAAAATATATCTATTTTCATTAAGTTTTCAGAGTAGCAATGTCTGCAGCTTTTTTTTCCTCAGGTGCATAAATACAAATCACCCTTTCAAACAGATGCATTTTTAGAAGGGCCACTGTGGGTTCTTTACATTCATCATTCAGAGATTATCCATGTAAGTTTCCCTAAAGCAGAAGCCCCTAGTTTATTTGTGTATGTGTATATGTGTGTATATGAGAGAGAGAAAAAGAGAGAGCAAGAGAAAAAGAGAGAAAGAGAAAGAGAGAGAGAAAGAAAGAGAGCGAAAGAGAAAGAGAGAGAGAGAGAGAGACTGACATACAGAGAGAGAGACAGAGATTGAGAGACAGAGAGACAGAGACAGACAGAGACAGACAGACAGACAGAGATAGAGAGAGACACACACAGAGGGAGAGATACAAGGACAATATTTGGTAGTCTGGTGAAGCCCATGGATCCTACCTCAGTGTAATCTTTCTAAAAACAAAAATACAATGCATATAATAACAAATAAAACAAATTAAGTGATAGTAGTTATTATTTGCTAACAAATCCATAGACCCCAGGCTGAGAATCCTTACCCTACAGAGGTGCCAAAGGATTCTCACACTAAGGACCAGAAAAAAAGAAATAATGAACTCCAAGCATTTGACACTGGGCTGAGGTCATGCAGAGGAAAAACATAATTTCATAACTATTGACCTCTCCTTTTGTATTGTTATTCTCTTAACGATGTATGACTGGACAAAAATACTAAAAAAAGTTCTTTTCTCTTTTATCTATCTTGGGGAAAAAACAGGCAAGTTAACTGTCTTTTCTTTCTTAAAAGTATGACCAATTTTCAATTCTGAAGGTGCTCTAGAGTACAACAGAATCTTCTTAATCCTACTTCTCAAAACAATCTCAGTATTAATTCATTGGACAAATTTCATTAATAAAGGAAGTTAAAGTAGCAAAGGCCTTAAAACCATCTGTTAACATTTGATTGACTCCTTATTTCTTTTAAGGTAGAACTGATTTGTCCCTGGCAATTGTTGTCTTTCTTAAAAAAAAAGTGTTTGAACAATCTGTTAATGGTCCCAGATCATGGAAACGATGACAAGAAGAGGAATCAAAGATTTCAATGAGAGCCATCTGCAGAAGCGTAGGTGCTTAGCTGTGTTGATGGATCCCTTGGCATCCTTTATGGAAGTGTTAATGCTTTACTGTAATGGGAAGTTGAATTACTTGTGAAATTAAAAGTAGCAGATCCAAGACTCCTAAAAATTTGTAAGTGGAAGCTATGCTTTGAAGGGAGTCACAGAAGGGTTGAATCCTGCATTTATGAAGATGTATTCTGATGACCTACGAGCCATACTGTAGACACTGGCTGGTATCCAGAAGAACAGCCACAATGTTAGTAATAAAAAAGGGATTGGGAACTACTGTGCAGAGATGTTCATTCCAATGGATGCTAATGTTTTATACATGTATATGAATTTAGGTTTCAAATTCATGAAAAAAACATGCATTTTTATTATTATTTTTATTGAATTATTTAAATATTTTTGTTTCTGATAATTCTTATTGAATCCTAATATGATTAGGCTTCATTTCATTTGATGAACTATGAAATTCTTTGCTAGGTTCCAAATTATTAACAATAGTCTATTATATCGTGAAAAAAATTTTAAAGTTCATCATAAAAACCCATAAATGTCATAGAATGGAAATAATTAAATTATAGAGTTGTGATTTTTGTTGATCATTTTCATGAAAGAAAAATAAGAAATTACTAGGAAAACAATAGTAGTTGGTACTTGCTGTAGGCATTCTTTTTTGCCTCAGGAAAATTCAATCGATCACCTCCCTCTCTTTCCACATCTCCATCCTCCTCATCCGTCTTTCATTTCACTAAAACATCTCCAAACATCAATAGTTAATCTGATCACACTGCTTTAAATTTTAATTACTTTATGTTTTCATACTTATAGACCATAATTGACTCAAACTTAATTTCATCTATTTTTTACATCTCTGGGACTGGTGTTATCAATTACCACAGAGAATCTTGGCTCTAATCCTGGCTCTTCTACTTACCTGTGTGACTTTGGGGAAATCTTTTTACCTCTCTCAGACATAATTTTTGCATCTATAAAATGAGAGTATTGGATTAGATGATCTCTAAGCTTCCTTTTGCCTTTGAACAACAGTATTATTACTTCAAAACTACTGGAGCAATGTACTATATCTGAGATATTATAGATACAGATAGATATTATATGATATAGATATTATAGTATCGCAGAGTTGAAAAGGATTTTGAAGATCATTTTCGACTATATATAAGAACTCCTTTGTTGGTAGAATTCCAGTTGCTGGAAACTTATTACCTTCCAAGGCACGCCATTCTATCTTTGGATAGGTCCAGTGCTTAAGATGTTTTTCCATAGATCAGATCTATTTGTCTCTTTTGCAACTTTTACTCATGATTCTCAGTTTTATTGCCTCGATTTCAGTGGAACAAACCTCATCCTTCTCTATCATGTCTACCCTATCTCTTGCTTATTCAAGCAGTCTCTATATGGCTCAATCTCCAGAATCCTTAGCATCCTGCTTCCTCTCTATTGAATATTATCTATCTTATCAATGGCCTTCCTCAGATGTTGCCCCCAGAAATCTAATACATCATACCCTGACTCATAATGTTAACATGACCAGGGAAGATGTGAGAAAGTAGGAAAATGTTTTATTGCTACTCTACATTTCTGAAAAAATATATTTTTAAAAGATGTGTTCTTTCCCTACCTTTTGAATTATAGGCCAAAAATCTCTGTTTAAAAGTTGTACTACATCTCTCTGAACTCATAATTTATTGAACTTATAATGCTAATCAAATAATCTCATATTTCTAAATACTTTGTTTTCTAAAATATTCCACCTATTTTTCAAGTTCCAAATCACAGTTCCATGGTAGAGAAATGAGCTAGCACTTGCAGTGGCAGGGAAACAGAGAACCTGCCATAGATTCAAGACCAATGGAGTGCTAAGGCTTGCAATTGCAGGAGAGCAGGAACCCTTCATGGGAAAGTATCACAGCATAAAATAGGAGAACTATAACTACATCTCTCCTTAAATCATACCACATTGGAAACACTGAATATTAGCAGAATTCGAGAGTTAGATCTGAAGAAAGTAGCACAAAAAAGCTTGGAAGAGAGTCTTCTCACCCCAAGGTGAGCAGAGCCTAATTGCAACAGGAAGTTCAAAATCAAGAAATAGGTTGTTAAAATGAACTAACAACAATAGTTTGACCATAAAAAAGTTACTATAATGGAAGGGAAGATGGGACACAAACTTAGAAGACCATGAAAAATTAAAACCTGAAAGGAAAAATGCTAATTGGACCTAAACCCAACAAGAATTCCTGGAAGATTTAAAGAGATGAGTGGTAGAAAACAATTTAGGACAAGCTTTGAGAGGACTGCAATAAAATTATGAAAAGAGAACTAATAGCTTGGTAAGAGCAGCAACAATTATGGAAGAAAATATTACCTTAAAAGCAGAATTGGACTAATGATAAAAGAAGCACAAAATGCATTGAAGAAAGGCTCTCCTTAAAAGCAGAATAGATCAAATGGAAAAGGCTATGCAAAAGTTCACTGAGGAAGAAAATTTCTATTAATATCAATACTTTAGAAAGATTTTAAAATAGATAAAAATCTCTAAAAGTAAACAATATCAAAAGGTGATATTTTAGAATCCTAATGTTCCTATTACTTTAGTGATGTACACATTTTTCTATATCCATGCATATGCTGTAACTCATTTATGGATTTTCATCTTGAGAGATTCTTCTCCAAATTTTTCAAGTCCAAGGATTATTTTCATTTGTCTTTGAGTCCCCTTCACTCTCTACAATGGCTAGCATATAGGAGATACCTTAAGGCTATTAGTTGAATTAGATATGTATTTTCATAAATTATCCTAAGAAAATCTGGGTACATTTTAATCAATTCTTTTAATTAAATCTTAAAAGAAAAACAAATTCAAATAGAAATGAGCACCCTTTACTCTTCTCATATACATCTAATGTTCATTTAAATTTTTTGTTTTACAAAAAGGAAAAGGATCTAAATGTACAAAAATATTTATAGCAGCTCTTTTCTATTTGCAAAGAATTGGGAATTTGGGGAATGCCCATCATTTGGGGAATAGTTGAACAAATTGTGGCATGTGATTATGATGGAATACAATAGTATGCTATAAGAAATTAAATATGGGATGCTCTCAGAAAAGTCTGGAAAAAAAGTTAAATGAGCTCATACAAAGCGAAATGCACTCATAAAAAGTGAAATGCACTGTGTACCAAGTAAGATGATTGGCTGTTAATAACTTAGTTATTCTTAGCAATATGGTGATCCAAGACAACTCAGAAAGACTTATGGTGTAAAATGTTAACCATTCTCTCAAAGAAAGAACTGATAAGAATCTGAATATAGATTGAAGCATACTTTTTTAAAACTTTATTTTTTCTTGAGTTTTGGGGGGAGATCTATGTTTTCCTTCACAACATGACTAATATGGAAATGTTTTGCATTAGAATTGAGAATGCAAAGTTTTAAAAATTATTTTTATATGTAACTGAGGAAAAATAAAATATTAAATAAATTTTTAAAAATAAACATATGCGCAGTTGAAAATGAAGTTAGTTTTAGATTTTGAAGCATTTTCTATTGTATTAAAATGCAAAAGTATGTATTTTGTCGTGGGAAAGAATCTGAAAGTGAGCTGTCCATTAATTGAGAAATGGTTGAACAAGTTAAAGTATTTGAATGCCATGGGATATTATTAGCACATAGGAAATGATAAGGGAATAGTTTTAGAGAAATCTGGGAAGATTTTTATGAACTAACATAAAGTGAAGTGATTAGAACCAAAAAAAAAATAGACAATGATAATAACATTCTAAAGACAAACAACCTTGAAATACTTAAGAACTCTGAATAAGTGACCAAATATTATTCCTTTTCTCACTTCCTGACAAAAAGGTGACTAACTCATTACAGATTAAAATATATTGGGGTTTTTGAACATAACTAAAGGGACAATTTGTTTTGCTTAATTATGCATGTCAGTAAACAAAGAATTTATTTTTCTTTCTTCCTCAAAGGGGAAAGAAAATATGGAAAGGAAGGAAAATGGCTTTTGTTTGATTGAAAAATTAAAATTTTAGGTTAAAAAAATAAAGAAATTGGCCAGGAAAAAATCTACTAAGTATCTCTCTGTTTCTGTTTTGTCTATCCCTGTTTTTCTAACAGCACCTGATTAATACCCTTTCAGGATACATTCAAAATATTGAAAAAGCAACAGCTTCTTCCAAATAGACATAAGCAAATTATTAAAGTAGAAAACTGACTTTTTACCTGTCCCCAACATGAATGTGCGGACAATTTTTTAGCAAGCATAAGTTCATTTTGCTCCTTCTAGGAATGAGGATATATTTTTCTTTTGTCTTAAATTTTAATCTTTCTTAGATTCATTGAATTTAGAATTCTAAGGAACATTAGAAATCATTATAAGGAACATTAGAAATTATTAAGACTAATCATTAAATGTTACAGGAGAGGAAACAGTTCTATGGAGAATCTTCATATGCTTGAGGTCATACAATACTCTATTAAGCTCTAATAAGAGCTAATGTTTGAAATCATATTCTCTGATTCCAAACTCAGTTTTATTTCTTATATAATTTAATTCATGACTATATTTAAATATTTATATAGCACTTTAAAGTTTGTAAAGCCTTTACATATAGTATTTCACTTTATGATGCTAACCATTTTTATATGTCTTAATTTAAAATCATTTTTGAACAGTTATATGTCAAAGAAAATTATAGCTTTTGCCAGATGTGTAAACATTAGAGAACATCTTCAATTCTAAAATTTATCTTCTCTGCCAAAAATGTTTACCTGATTCCAGAAGAATAACACACTGGATTTCACAGGATTAGATCTAGGTTATAATTACCATTAGTTGACACACATCATCATGCTACAAAGATATACAAGATCAATTCTGTAGGAAAAGTCATTTAAGCATTAAATTATTCTTTGGCTTGTCTTAAAGACAATTTCATTCTTTAAAAGGTATAGAATCAAACTTTTAAGAGAATTCAATTTTGTATCTAAATCTAAATAACAAAAAGGAATGGATACTTTGGTAAAAGAGTTGGGGAACATCCACTTCCTTGTATAATTTGTGATGGCGAGTACCAGTTCTCATTTGTCATACATTCATAATTTTGCAAAGGAAGATTTTAGCCACTTCAGAAAATCCCAGGGTCTCAAATTATATCGAGGAAACAAGCCCAAAAGGGATTGGGGCGTGTTAAGCACAAAATTCTGAAGAAAAAGAATAAGGAGAAAAGGAAAAAAAGGCATGTTCTGAAAAGATTGATGGATTGTCAGAGAACAATATGAATTTTTAAAAATACATATAATGGTGGGAAGGTAAGTATTAAAATAAAACCATAAATGTGGCATAAGCCACTAACAAGTAATGATTTAAAAAAAAATAGTTAGAAAGGAGTAGGGAGTGTCCAGCTACATTGGAGAGTCAAGGAAAGTCTGAACTACTGCTCAGGATTTATGGGTTGGTGATATTTGAGATCAGTGAAAAGGTAAAGCTGTCCTATTTCTTAACTAGCTTCTCTTTTCTAGGACATGGAGAATGACCTATAAAATGGAAAGGATAGACTCAAATTAGTAATAGGGAGAGAATTAAAAAATGGATGGTTAAAAAACAAAGACTGTTCTGCTCTTGATGAATTTGAGACACTTGGATTAGGTGAACTATATACTCAAGTACTCAAAGAATTGCCAGACCCAGCTAGAGTGAATGGAATTTGGAAAAAATATATAGAGATGGGAGAGGTGCTGTAGGACCAGAAAGGACTATGAAGAACTCCTTGTCAACTCTAGCTGAGAAAGTCATAAACATGGCTGAGAGAAAAAAATGATTCAAAGACAGGAAGTCATTTTCAAGAATGGTTGAAGCCCTATATCAAATTGCTTACCCTTTCAGGGAGGAGGGAGGTATAAAATTTGGAGCTCAAAATTTAAAAGAAAAAATAAAGAATGTTTAAAATTGTTTTTACATGTAATTAAGGAAAAATCAAAATATGTATTTTTAAAAGAGAATGGTTAGAATCAAGAATGGAGGTTTCTAATGGAATTTCTTACTGTCTCATTATTCATGTCATACAGACATCATACAATTCCTCTCATCTCTGACCCCTGGTTTCCCTGACTTTCTTCAGATTTCATTGAAAGCCTCTCTTTCTGCAAGATGCCTCTCCCAATTTTTTTAAATCTTAGTGTCTGCCCTCTGAAATAATCTCCAATCGAGCACATGAATCTATACATCCACTTGCACCTGTATATGTATACATACATGTGATATACATATTTTATATATTAATATATGTATATACATGTATGGTGAATGTATATATTTATATGTAGGTGTATATATTATATGTATATATGTTTGTGTGTGTATATATAAAATAATTTGTTCATAGCTATTTGCAGGTTCTCTCCCCTTCAGATCATGAGGTTCTTGAGAGCAGAAACTGTCTTTTGCCTTTCTTTTTAACCATGGCACAGGCACAATACCTGGCACATATTAATCACTTAATAGACATCAGATGACTTTTTAAAATTAACTTTTCCCTCTGTGATCACATGTGATGTAATATGCTTTAAGGTTGAATCTGTGGCCCTCAGCTATCACCCCAACAGTTCTTTTGCCTTTAAGTATTGGAAAAGTAGGCAAACACACTTCTCTTACCTGTGGATAAATCTTGAGTGTCTGAAAGCTGATGTTCCCCCCCCCCAAACAAAGGACTTAGAGCCAAAAGCACATCTGTCCCTTGAGATCATTCTGTTACATAAAGTTGACAGTGATAGAAGACAAATACAGAAAGCATTGCATAAAAATGGGACAATCTTGGGGTGGGGTAAAGGTATCGTGTTCTTTTACTGAATCCACATAGCTCCGTCTCCCTTTTTCCCACTTAATCCCCAGTTTCTCTGTGGGAATCCCAAATTTCAAAACTATAGAGGGAAAAGAGTGGTTGAGAATAGATTTCAAAAGCAGCATTCTAAGGAAAATATTCTTGGGAATTGAATTTCAAAAGCCGCTTGAAAATCACTACAAATTTTCAAACTCAACAAACACAGTGAGAGAGAATGTCCTCTCAGTATGAAAGGAAGTGGCAGGTGGGGTGGGCAGATCTGGAAGCAAAGTTTGGCTAGTTTTCCGCATAATTATGGAGAGCAGGGTTTTCTCCACAGTGGATAGATGATGGATGAAGGAAGAACCTGCTGGGACCTTAGGATCATTCACTAAGCCAAGGCATGTGCTTTAGCCTATCTTGGTCCAAGTCAGAAATAGTAGAATAACAACCTTAGTCCATCACTGTGGGAGGAAAGAGGGAATTAGGATAGAAGAATTCTGAAGGACCCAGGATAAAAATTCAAGAGGTGACCACAGAAATGCCCAAAGTCAGCCATCCTGAGCATGCTCATGAGATGAAGGGTTTAAATTCTGTCCATGGGACTCATATTCAATCTGACAAGTCATGTAGTGATTAAAAATTGGAATGCTCTGACAGCAGGGATAGCATTAGGATCTGTGACTGGTATAACTCTTCCTGACAAGGAAACCCTGGCAAATGACTTGGGTCCAGCCAGGAGGGAGCCTTCAGCCTGAGTGCACAGTGCCAATGAGGACTGACAAATCTCATCAAGACAGCAGTCAGGAGGCTGGCAGATGCACTTACCCAAATTTCCCCTTCTTGCCAAGCATGCTTACCCCAGCGCTATTTCTTGTAGCTACAAACTAGAAAGTGGGGTTTAGCTTGTTTGGGCTTTTGATTAGAGGAAGTCAGAAAATTCAGAAGAGACTTTATCACGTTCCTGAAAGGAATAGGAATTTTTCTCCAAAGTTATTTAATTTTTAAGTGTTTGTCTAAGTTATTTCATTTGTAAATTGTGACGGTAGGAAGGAGGGAATGCTTTACTCCATCATGTTATAGTGTTAAATATTATGTGAAAGTGGAAAAAGAAGAAAAAGCAGTACTATTTATTATGTGAAAGTGGAAAAAAGAAAAAAAAATTATAGAAGACAAAAGTCTCTGAATATATTAAAAGAAATACTGTGTCCACCCAAGAGGAAAAACAATAATTTTATTATTGTTATTCTTCATTTTATATCTTAGTCCTATATTCCAAAGACTGTGAAATGAGTAATAAGAAAGACTTCATAATAAACAGTCTAAACAAACTGGGTAAATCCATTTCTTTGAGCAGTTATTTGTAAGGTTATAAATTTTGGGTAAATTACTGGTATGAAGTAAGTTAACCTTACAATATTGAAGAACATCCGCATTGTTTTTGTAGTCTGTTTCTGGTGATGAGTCTCTGGGGTAAAATAGTTTCCAAAGTGTTTTATTATACTCTGTTTTAGAAATTTTCAATCTAATAGCAACATCTTCCACCAAAGAGCAAAACATTCAGGAAAGCAAAGATCTTTAAGTTTTCCTTTCAAAGAATAAAATTAATGGATAAAACTATATGTGAAAACAAGTCAGACTCACTTTTGTGCTTCTTAGTGCTTAGATACAAATTGACATCTTTCACCACTTGGAAGCCAATACAATAAAAGACTGATATTAATTCATTACAAATGAGTTAATAGCTTTTTTCCTAATTTGTAAACATTTGAATTTTGTTTTATTTCTCATTTTCCTTTTTGATCTAATTTTTCTTGTGCAGCATAATTTTGAAATATATATAAAAGAATTGCACATGTTTAACATATATTGGATTACTTGCCATCTTGGGGGAGGGAGAGGAGGAAAGGAAAAGAAAAAAACTGGAACACAAGTTTTTGCATCAGTGAATGTTTAAATTACCTGTGCATATGTTTTGAAAATAAAAAGAGCTTTAGTAAAAATTGTATTTAATAATAAAATAACAATAATAAATTAGCAAATAAAATTTAATAAAAACAAAAAAAGAAACATAAAAAAACTAATTCATAAGCATCAAGACTCACAAATTATAGGTATTTAATAGTTGAGTAAATATATTGAATTTATTCTTTTTTTTTTCAAAATAGAGAGAGTAGTAGGTGGTTTTTATATGTGTAGTGTTGAACTTGGAGTTAAGAAGATATGAATCTAAATTCTGCCTCATAAACTTATCATCTGTGTAAAAGACAACCTTTCTCTGCCTCCTTTACTTCATCTATAAAAATAGGAATAATTATAGGATATACCTGACAAGATTATGAGAATCAAATGAGATAATATATATAAAAGACAATACAAAAACTAGCTACTGTCATTATTTATTGAAAATATCTTCTCTTAAGTACATCTTATAATCTTTGAAGAATTGAAAATTAATGTCATACTGAGGGATTATGGAGGATCCCATAGTAAATGTGTGGAAGATACTATGAAAGGTTTTTAAGAGCATGGATGAAATATGTGAAGAAATGTCAGAGAAGAGAAGATGAACTAATCAAATGATAGGAATAAAAGATGGCCGAAGTTAAGCTCATGGATATCAGGAAAAATTGAGAAAGGCACCCATTACTTTGTCACATGGAAATGGACAAGGATTTCAAGGCAAGCATGAATCAAGTTTAACTTGTGTCATTGGAGAGAGAATCTAAATTTATGAAATCATTAATTCAATCCCCATGTTGAAATATTTAATCAAAGAAATCCATGTTAGCAAATACATGGATTGAACTTTATAGTTAAAAACACAGAAAGCTTTGCTTGGTTCTCAAGTTCAAGAGAATGGTATTCATAATTTTTACTGTGTTACTGAACAACCAGAGAGAACCTGTGTCTCCAGGACTACTTCCCACCTTGCCTAGATAAGTGGTATAATGAGAATGGCCCTGGCTTGGAGTCTAAGTCCTTAGTTTAAGTTGTGGCTATAACGGTTATTTCCACTTGACACTGGGCAGTGTAATGATGAAGAGAGCTGGAGTTGTAGTCAGAAAGCCTGCCATTAAGTACCAGGCTCTTTTATTTATTACCACTGTGATGTTAGGCAAATCATTTAAACTCTGGGCTTCAGTTTCTTGATGTAAAATATAGGTTTGTACTAGCTATCCACTACAATCCCTTCTCACTCTATGTATATCTATAATTTTAAATAGTTGTATATAGGAGTTTCTCAATAAATACTTGTTGAATTGGATTAGATTAGACCTTATCTGTCGAATGAGTCTGGAAAAATGCTCTATAAAACCCCTTCCTGCCCTATAATTCTATGATTCTGTATGATGATGAGTATCTCCAGTGGCTGGACACTACTTATTATTCCATCAAATTTCAGGTCAGTTTTCAAACTTTGCTGGAAGACAAGGGCCTTGGTAGTATGCTCCAATCATGTTTCCTGCTGCTTCTCAGTTTTCCAAAGCAGTGATACAACTCTTGAAGCCAGATTCCATATTATTGTTGGGAACTAGGAAACATGAATTATAATTCTGGCACCCAGCAAATTGACTGGCTCCGTGATCTTGGGCCAGTCACATCTTTGCCCTTTTCCTCAGTTTTTCCAATCTCAGGAGTCCCTTACAGCCCTAAATCTATAATTTTATAATTAACATTATTAATAAGACAGTTCCATTAAGGAGTTTGCAATCTATAGTGTTAGATAAATAGATTATAATATTTAATATGACTATATATTATGCACAACATATCATATTATATAATATAGTCGACCAATAAATGTCATAAGTAGATATTATCTAAATATATAACATAGTAATTATATATTATTGTATATAAATAAGCCCTTCAGCCTTCTTATCTTATATGATCTCTCCATTATCCAAAGTCTTCGTGACAACTATCCTTCATTCTTCTGGCTCTACCTTCTGACCCTCCAGACTTAACTACTAGGTCCCTTCCCAACTGCTCAATTTTTCAGTTTCCTTTTATGTGTTATTTTACCTCATTTGAATGAAAGCTCCAAAAGTACAGGCACTTTTTTTTGTTGTTTATATTCATACTTCCAATGCTCAACACGATACCTTGCACATAGTAAATGCTAATAAATGCTCATTGATTTGATTTGACTTGATTGAAATTCCATAGAACTTCAAATCTTGCAAAATTCTTGATATTATCTGATTTGATCTTTACAAAAATCTTTGAATTATGTTCTTTAAGCATTATTTTCTCCATTTTAAAGATGAACCAATCAATACTCAATAAGGTTAATTGACTTGCCATGGACACTAATCTAATAAATGTCAGCAATGGGGGGGTTGAAATTCAAATTGTCTTAGTTCCAGGTCCAGCAGTTGATCTTTCGAAGTTGTACATCCATTCTCGTGGTCCCTTATTTCATTTCTCTGTTAACAAAATTTTAAAGAACACATCTTTGAGCAATTCTCAAAATTGTAAGAATGCAATTCACAATTGTTATAATTATTGTAAATAATCCCTTATCTCATGATAATAGTAAGCAATCATTCTATATTTCATAGATTTGCTTCTCATGTCCTTTTATGACACCAAAGAGAAAAATCAACTTAAGGAATCATGAATTATATCAGTTATCATCTATCTCCTTTCCTGATGAGAAGTAGGTCTCAAATTGTATGAGCCTTTAAAGCAAAATAATAATAATAACAATACAATACAAAACTCTAATCAAATTCTTCTATTTATTATGAAGAATTTAGAATTCCTTAAATGGTCAAAACACACATCAATAATGGGCAATTTTAGAAAACAAAAATAATGATTGACCATTGGTTTCAGTTTTTTATGTCATTGAAAATTAAAAACAAATCAGGAATGTGGGGGGAGGAAAGAAAGACTTTTTTGGACTCTCCAAAGTATTTATAAATAAAGAGTAAAATCCAATTTTAAGCATATTTATCTATCTATCTACATACACACACATATATATGTATATATACATATATATGTGTATATAGGCGATAACAGCCATCTCTGATAACATGAATAGGTCAATAGTTCAGTCAAGGAAAGAGGTATAACTTGAGCAGACACTAATTAAAAGAATCAATTCTTATCCTCCTACATACGTCCAGTCATATTAACACATTTCTAGATTTCTTACTCAGTGGACTAGTCAAGATTAAAGGATTTGCTAATAGGAAAGAGCGGCATGTGCTTCCAAACTGACGGAGCACGTTTGTGAACAAATTAGTTCATTTAAAATTGACAGTGAAAGATTGATTTTGCACCGAGTGAGTTAGCAAAGGTATTCATCATTTCCTCTACCTCCATGCACAAGACAGAGATCGGCTCCTTTCGCTTTCTGATTGTAATAGGGCTGCTCACTGAGCACCTTTATTTCACAACCCTGATTGCAGCCTGTCATTCTTTTTAATTCAGACATATTTTAGCCTTCTTAGTCAGACCTTCAGAAATAACTTCCTTAAAAGCCTGAGTATATAATGACTCATTACATGAGTTGCTCAATTCGACCAAACTACAAATTATAACATGGGGGAAAATTCTAATTATACAGGAGATCCAATTATTCAAAGATCATTTGATTTATTATTCATATTGTTTGAAGAAAAATAATAAAGAGTAAACCAGAGGAACCCATTTCTGTCCAGGATTTAAGATCAATATTATATAATCTTCACTACAATACTTATGGTACTTAACTTTTAGTTATGTATTATTGGCAGATGATCAAAATTCTATTTTTTTTTTTTTGAAGAAAGAAGAGAGTACAGTAAAATGATATAAGAAAAACAAGAGTAATTCTATATTGGTTCTTCATGTAAATAGGCTATGGATTTGAATTTTTTTCTTAATGAAAGACAAAAAACCAAAAATTATAGTTGTAAAACAAAATTAGATTACTTATTGTCATAGATCTTGGGCTTCAAAAAAAAAAAAAAACACAACAACTCAGAGGCTATCCAGGAAAGTGTTAAATCCTGAGGAATTGCCTGAGGCGAACAAAGATTAATCAGTCAACAAGCATTTATTAGGTACCTGCCATGTGATCCAAGATGTGCTAAGCTAATAGAGAATGTTAAGTGAGTTGTTCTAGACCAGAGAAGAGATTTGAACCCAAATATTCCTGACTCCAACTCTAGTAGCTTATAGAAGGCTGCCTAATAATGAAAATTCATGTATTCAAAAATTAAAGCTCTTTTGCATCTAGAAGTTTAATAAATTTTCAGTGATGTAAATGGTGATCATAATATCATTCCACAAATTCAGTGAGTCAATTAAGCATTTATTAGGTGTTCTGTGTCAGGAATCCAATTCCATTCAACAAGTAAAATAATTTATCATGAACTGGAGACATGGTGGATACAAAAGAAATATTAAAAACCACTGTTCCTGCTCTCAAGGAGCTTACTTTTGATATGTCCTTATCCAATTAAACAAAAAGGTCATTTCCCTATAGAGCATTATACAAGACACAAAGAGACACTACAGTTTAGTACATGGAATGTTCAGGTTGGTATCAGGAAAATCTGAGTTCAAGTCCCCCCTTTGACAGTCATCCAATAAGCATTCTTCAAGTGCTCATTTTGTACCAGGGACTGACTTAAGTTCTAGAGATACAAAGAAAAGCAAAAGACAGTTCCTGTTCTTAGGGAACTTACAGTCTAATAAGGAATATATCATGAAATAATGATGTACAAATAGATTCAAGGTAAACTACAAATAATTAATACAGATGAGGTAGAGGCTTTAAGGAGGATCAGGAAAGGCTTCTTGCAGAAAGTAAAATTTGAAATGGATCTTGAAGGAATCCAAAGAAACCAAAAGGTAGACTAGGAGGTAGGGTACTCCAGGCAAGGGAAAGAGCCAGTGAAAATGCTGCAAGTGTGTGTGTGGAAGATAGTAAGACACAAGTAAATTGAAAGGACAGGAGGGCAACTGATGAGGAAAGACAACTTTGAATGGCAACAACATTTTTCATCTGATCTTAGGCAGAAATGAGGGTCCAATTTAGAGCCCGAGAATACTCACTTTTTGCAGACTAGCTGCTTGACCCTGAGCAGCCATTTAATGAAGTTGTGTTACAATCTGCCTTGATTAAAGACTCATCTTGATGAATTTACTGATCCTGTGCATATTTTGATATTAGGTACCAGATAAGAATCAATTGATTCAGCTAGGACTGAATCATAGCCCTCATGGGATTTGCAGTCAAGCAAAAAGATGTGACATATACCCCAATAGTTAGAATAAATATGTGAGAAAGATAGACACAAAGTAGTGGCTTAGATTCCATAGCTACCACTGTCTAATATTATAATTTTGTAGTAGTAATTGTGATATGATAATTCCATAAATATGGAACTCATTAACAATTGGAGAGAATAAAGAAAAGGCTGCTTTAGTGTTTGGATTAAGAGCTAAAAAAATTATAGATATTAGACCTCATGCTACAGATGAAAAGAACTGAGGTCCACAAAGGGAAATCAAAATCATATCATTAGGCAATTGAAGACCTGAAATTCAAACTCTGACTCTGAATCCAGTGATTGCCTCACCCTCCTGATAGGAATTTTTAAAATATTATTTTCATTTTTGATTTCTTCATCCACAGATAAACATTTACTGAGTGTCTCATGGGTTTAAAACCTGAATTTTAAATTTTACACCACTTTCTTGGGGTACTTTTTTGACGTGGCAAAAAAGGCATTTTTGCCAAAGAGAATTCTTATCTATTCTCATTTTATCTGAATGAATCAAACCTGTCTGTCACAGTGGTGAAAATTTATATATATATATAAATAACATATTATATATATATATATATATGTATATATATATATATATATATATAACATATATGTTATAAAGCATGGAGTTGGAGAGGATATTGTATTAGATAGTTGAAATAACATTGGACTTGGAATAATTTTTAGCTCCCCCACTTACCAAATGGAGAAATTAATTAATGAGAATGAAATTTCACCTTTCTGGTCCTCAGTTTCCTTATACAGAAAATGGCTTCAATATGCTTGTAATTTCTACCTCGTGTAATTGTTTCTCAGGAAATGGTTTTGTAAATCATGGCATATTACAGAAGCATTAGCTCTAAGCTATTACTGAATACTCATATTCACTAGTTCTTCAGATGACTTTCTGAGCTTCAGTTTCTTTGCAAAATTATGTTAAAAACACATGTTGTTGATACCATGGGGTTGTTGGGTAGAAAAATGCTTTCCAATCTTTAAAAGTAAATAATTATTATTTTTTATTATAAAATATGTATCATGAATGCACAACAATGATTAAGAGTCTCAGATGGGAGAAAGAAGGAAAGCTAAAAATGAACAAGAAAATTATTCTGGGGACAGTGAGAGTCTGAACCAAGGGAGGTTGAATAAGCCTAATTGATTATTGAGAAAAAGAAATGAGCTTTCTAAAACTCCCATGCTCATATATAGGCAACCTAAAGATCCCCCTTAAATTACTGAATCAGCTTTTTGAATTGCAGCTATTGGGCATCCTAATTCAAATACAACCTTGATGCTTATAACAGTACTATTCCCATTCTTTCTGCAGCAATTCTTCTGAGGAGTGTCTAAGGAGATCACTCTTTGGTCTCCAATAACTGTTTCTCCGTTAATTTATTCAGTATTTTTTCTTAAGTTTCACCTTTTGTTGAGGTTGAGACATTTCCATCCCCACACTTTCATATTATTTGAAAAAGAGATTTAAACAATTCTTTTGTGAATTTGAATGCCCCATATGTCATAAAAATAACCTAACACTTATTTACCAAAGGGTGACTCCAACATAATGGCTTGAACTTTGTAAATGAAAAGTCCCCAATCCTATAGAAATGCATTAGAGTCTTCATCAAAAGCACATCCCCCATGGCATAACGTTTGACACTTGAGCAAGATAATAGTCCCTTTGAATAAGACAGAAAATATTGACTAGATGTCATCATTCTCCTGTCTTGCTTTGTTGTAGCCAAAAGAAATTGATTTCATATCTTCTCTTTTGTTCACCAATATATTTATTTATGTATTGAACAAAAAGAAAAAAGAAACCTGTTTAATTTGATTACTATACTACTTGTATCACTTAATGCTTAAAAAAAGGAGAAAAACATGTGTGTCCACTGTCTAATGCATAAATTTCCTAGACATAAAAGAATATATTTTATTCATCTAGTTTGATTTAAAATCACATTTTTATCCATGTGTTCTTTAAAAACGTATATCATCTAGGCCATTATTAGCAATACTGCATGGATGTTAATAAACCTTCTTTCTTTAGCAACTAATTAAGAACTATTTGCCTTTCCCTCATTAAGCCTTCCTCTTGCTAGAATAAAAGCTTATTATGGAGGCAGATGTGGCACACAATACCTCCATAATCTTCCCTTTCATTCTACTAAGATTCTTGGAGGTGAGTGTAGTGGAGTGGAACAGAAGCCAGCTCTGGAGTCAGAAGCAATATTTTCAAGAGTTAGATCAGCCCCTTCCTACCTCTATAACCTCAGGTAAGTCATTTAAGCTCTCCTCAAATTCTTCATCTTATAAAATACCAGTCATAGAATTAGAGATAGAAGGGACTTCAGGGTCAGAGATGTTTGGCCAAAAGATGGCCAATGAAGACAAAAAAAATTGAGCCTGTGAGAGGTTAGATAATATTCTTCACATCATATTGGTAGTAAGCATTTTAATCAGGATCTTCTGCCTCAAAGCCAATGCAATCTTCAGTAATAATTAACCTATTTAAGACATATAGTTGTTGAGAGAACTTGATGAAATAATAAAGTAAATATTTAGTAAAGCACCCCATCAATTATTATATTATCAATTAGTTATTATTGTCATTCAATCTATATAAATTGATAAACGCACAAATAGAGAGGCAGGGTGACTCTGTTTAGCAGACAGAGAGCCAGCCTTAAAAGGAGAAAGACCTTAATTCAAACCTCTGACTGATTCTGTGATCTTTGGCAAGTTATCCAGTCTGTTAAAGTCCCCATGCAAGTTTCTAAGATAAATTGACAGATTTTCAGGTGTATGTTTTCTATCTTGAGGTTTCCTCTACTAAAAAATTGTAGGTCCAATATATATTTTTATAGTTAAAAGTATTTGCATGAGAAGTAGAATGATGTAGTTAATAAAGAACCAGCCTTGGAATCAAGAGAACCTGGCCTCAAAACTACTTCTGACACATACTACTAGCTACAGGAGCATAGACAAAGATTATAATCACTTTAAGGTACAGTCTGTCTGAAATTTGTTTCCATACTCTTAATATTTAGCACAATATTTTCCACATGCTTAAAATTTTTGATGGTTTTTAAATCTTGGATTTCTTCCCAAAAGGTAAAATCCAATCTATCTATTTTTTATTCTTGTCTTCCTATGAATTCTCTTCATAGGGCTATTTCAGTGTATAATATATATATATATATATATATATATATACACATACATATATATGTATGTATATGTATGTATGTATAATGCATGTAGATGTATACTTATTTATATACTAAAGAACTGAGACAAATAATGTATTTTAATAAAGCATTATTTTCATCAGAATTCATATCTCTATATCATTTATACTCATTTTCTTTGTAAGCTGATTTATACATACCATTTCTACTATAAATCATTTAGGAGTAAAATAATTTTTAAAATTCAAAACTGTGTGTCAAAAGGACAGATTATACACACACACACACACACACACACACACACATATTTCTCCTTGGTAATAATGCTTTATTAAAATACATGATTTGCCTCAGCTCTTTAATTAACACATAAACAATTATGCACCTACATGTAAATATTCATATATATATATACTGAAATGGTATACTGAAATGGCCCTATGGAGAGAATTCTCAAAAACACAAGAATAAAAGATGGATAGGTTGAGTTTTACCTTTTTGGAAGGAATACAATATTTAGGAATTTATCAAAATTTTTATGCATGTGGAAGAGATTGTGCTAAATACTAGGGCTACAAATGGCAAAAATATCAGCAATGTAGAAGACTAAATACAACTCAAAGGAAGAGAATAAAAGTCACAGGTAGATGTATGCAATAATTATCCAGTCTGATGTTCTGTTGATTTCAATAAAAAAGATCATTATTTTTTCTTACATAAAATTGAGTCCATTAATAAAATAAGTCCAAAGGGGAAGGGGAGACGCTAACAAATTCCATTTTGATCATCCCTAACTTCATTTAAATATATATATCAGAAAAAATTCATTTAGAAATATTATTTTTTCTTCTACTAAGGCTCTATCTATTTCATTCTCCCTGTGTCATGAAGGTATTTCCTGGACTTGTGAATGCTATGCTTACAGAGGTCTGGCTCTGGCAATTCTTATGGTCTGAGTAAGTAGAGAGAACACCCCTTCCCACCACCACCCATGAAACCCTGATAGAGATACTTCTATATCAGGCAAGACAAGGCAAGAATGAAGAGCTCCTCTTAGCAGAAGTGAGCTATAGTCAATGGTCAACTCTCTCTAGCATTGAAACATGAGAGGAACGTATATGAAGTCTCATACCTTTCTTCTACCACTCACTGTGAATTTCATCCCATGCAAATTTTAACTTTGAACAAGTAATAAATTCAGGTAAAATGTTTCACCTCTTCTCCAATCAGATTCTAACTAGTTCTTGAGGTCCAGATGTAGGGCCTCCCTTTAAAGATCAGAAGGAGAAGAAAGCTCCTTTCAGTACTGGGGGACATCCAACAGCCAAAACCAGAGGTTCCAAATCCTTAAGAAGTTTTTTTTTTACAAAAACCAGAAAATTCACACACTCATAAAATAAAAGAAAGTAAAACTCAAACCAAATCTAATAGGATGAGATGGGGAGGGAGGCAGAAAGCCAGACCTAGATAGGATAGATGATGGAAGAAAAGACCAAGATGGAAAGAGAAAAATCATCTAACAATCAAGGGGCGCAATATAATTTCCGTAAATCATGATGGAGATAAATTGTCTCAAAAAGTACCTGTTTGGATGAATATAGAGAGGGTTGGGAAGACTTACATGAACTGATGCTGAGTGAAATGAGCAGGACTAGGAGATCATTATATACTTCAACAATGATACTTTATGAGGATGTATTCTGATGGGAATGGATTTCTTCAACAAAGAGAAGATCTAATTTGGTTCCAATTGATCAATGATGGACAGAAGTAGCTACAGCCAGAGAAAGAACATTGGGAAATGAGTGTGAACAATTTATATTTTTGTTTTTCTTCTCAGCTTATTTTTACCTTCTGAATCCAATTCCTCCTGTGCAACAAGAGAACTGTTCGGTTCTGCACACATATATTGTGTCTAGTATATAACATATTTAACATGTATAAAACTGTCTGCCATCTAGGGGAGGGAGTTGAGGGAAGGAGGGGAAAAGTCAGAACAGAAGTGAGTGCAAGGGATAATGTAAAAAATTATCCATGCATATGTTCTGACAATAAAGAGTTACAATAAAAAATAGAAAAAAAGCTCATGATTTTACTTTAGCAATAATAGCTAACATTTTACAGTACCTACTATTTGCTAGACACAATACTAAGCTCTTTATAAATAGTATTTTAGAGGTTCACACAACTATGCAAGGAAGGTGCTATTATTATCCTTACTTTGTAATTGAGAAAAGAGATGCCAAAAGAGATTTGATGAATTGTCCAAAATCACACATTAATGTGTCCCAGGTTAGATTTGAACTAAAGTCTTCCTGACTCCAGCCATTGAAACACCTAGCTGCTTCTCCTTTTAATGGATATCTGCAGCTGTGCTACCTTTGTATTTTAAAGCATAGCTGTTGCTAGGATTCAAGAACTGGAAAGTTACAGACTTAGAACAAATGAAATTTGAAGGAACTGGCCATTTGGAGAAAACAAGAACTTTGCTGAAAGTTACTATCTCCCACAGTTACATCAGAAATGAGAAGGGAAATGCTAAACCATTTACTATCTGATGACAGCCCCCTGCTATTGCTCCACTGTTTTCATATTTTTAAATAGGATTTTTTTCACCAATTACATGTCAAGAAAATTTTTAACATTAATTTTTACAAGATTTTGAGTTCCAAATTTTTCTCTTTCCTTCTCTATCCTCTCCTGGAAATGGTAAGCATTTTGATAAAATTTATAAATGAGCCATCATGTAAAATATATTTTCATACTAATCACTATTGTGAGAGAAGAAACAGATTAAAAAGAAAAAAAAACACAAAAAGAATAAAATATTCTTCGTTATGCAGAACCCATCTTTCTTTATCTAGTTATACATTTACTTTCATTTACTAGTCTTGGATCATTGCATTGCTAAGAAGTGAGTCAATCACAGTTGATAATCACACAATGTTCCTGATTCTGTGTACAATGTTTTCTGGTTCTGCTCATTTCACTTTGCAGCAGTTCTGCTTATTAATCACCATGATAGTATTCCATTCCATTCATTTACCACAGCATGTTTAGCCATTCCCCCATTGATGGACATGCCCTCAGTTTCTAACATTTTGACACTATAAAAAGGGCAGCTATAGATATTTTTGCACATAAAAGTCTTTTTCTCCTTTTAATGAGCTCTTTGAGATACAGAAATAGTAGTGGTATTGATGGTTTGGCTTGCCCTTTAAGCATAATTCCAAATTGCTCTCCAGAATGGTTGGATCAGTTCAGAACTCCACAAACAATGCATTGACATCCCAGTTTCCCTGCCTTCTCTCTAATATCGATCACTTTCCCTTTTTGTCATATTGGTCAATTTGATAGGTGTGAGGCTATTACCCCAGAGTTGTTTTGATTTTCATTTCTCTAGTCAAAAATGATTTAGAGCACTTCTTTATTTGCCTAGAGATAGTTTTGACTTATTCATCTGAAAACAGCTTGTTCAAATCCTTTGATCATTTAGCAATTAGGCTATCACTTGTATTCT
Source organism: Antechinus flavipes (assembly GCF_016432865.1). Classification (NCBI taxonomy): domain Eukaryota; kingdom Metazoa; phylum Chordata; class Mammalia; order Dasyuromorphia; family Dasyuridae; genus Antechinus; species Antechinus flavipes. The sequence continues at coordinate 45,397,121 of NC_067400.1, forward strand.
TATAAATTTGAGTCCATTTTGTATATTTTTGAAAAATGAGACCTTTATTAAAGTCACTTGCTATGAGACTATGACCCAGATTTCTGATTTCCTTTTAATCTTAATTTCATTGATTTAGCTTTGCAAAAGCTTTTTTAATTTATCTATTTTGCATTTTCTAATGTTTTCTATCTAATTTAGTCATAAAATTTTCCCTTTCCCATAGATCTGATGGGTAGACCATTTCTTTTAATTTGCTTTTTGCATCTAATATTCTGTTTAAATCCTTAGTTTCTTCTTGTTTATTTTTTGGTTGGATTTATCAAGTTCTGAGATGGCAGAATTGAGGACTAGTGTATTTTTGCTATCCATTTTTTTCTGTAACTCACTTAACTTCTTTAAGAATTTGAATGCTATATCACTTGGCCCACATGTTTAATATTGATATTACTTCATTGTCTACGGTATCTTCTAGCAAGAATATAGTTTCCTTTCTTATCTTGTTTAATAATGTCTATTATTTTTTGCTTTTACTTTGAGATCAAAATTACCACCCATGTTTGTTTGTTTTTTTTTAACTTCAGCTAAAATATAATAGATCCTGCCCTAGTCCCTTACCTGTACTCTGTGTGTCTCTTTGCTTCAAGTATGTTTCTTGTAAACAACATATTATGTGATTCTGTTCTTTTGATCCATTCTGCTATTAGATTCCATTTTATTGAAGAATTCATCCCTTTCACTCTTACATTATGATTACTATGTATTTTCTCCATCCTATTCTTCCTCCTATTTGTCCTTTCTCTTCTTTCACCCTTCCCCTCCTTGACAGTGTTTTCCTCTTGATGTATTATGCTTTGTAAGTATTCTTGGTTGTAGTCCTAGCTCTTTTCCTTCCAAAAAATCATGTTTCAGATTTTCCAATCCTTTAATTGAAGTAGCCAAATCCTGTGTAATACTGCTTGTGACCCTATGATATCTGCATTGTTTCTTCATACTCGCTTGTGATATTTTTTCCTTAACCTGATAGTTCTGGAATTTGGCTAAAATGTTCCATGTAGTTTTTATTATGACATTTCTTTCTTGAGGTGATGGGTGGGACTCTTTCAAGACCTATTTTGAACCTCTGGTTCCAGGACAAGAGAATTTTCTTTTTTTTTTTTTTTTAACTTTTTTATACTGGGTTTATTAATTTTGTTCATGCAAAAACTTTGTCATTTTAGTTCATTGAGATTGTCTGTTTTATTTTTATATAATCACCTCTGTCCCTTATTTGGTTAAGATTTCATTCCTTGGCCATAACTAACTATGCAAAGTACTTTCTTCCATTCTTCTCTTTTTTATTTTATTTTATTTTTTTATAACTTTTTATTGACAGAACCCATGCCAGGGTAATTTGTTTTTACAACATTATCCCTTGCACTCACTTCTGTTCCAATTTTTCCCCTCCCTCCCTCCATCCCCTCCCCCAGATGGCAAGCAGTCCTCTACATGTTAAATATGTCACAGTATATCCTAGATACAATATATGTGTGCAGAACCGAACAGTTCTCTTGTTGCACAGGGAGAATTGAATTCAGAAGGTGTAAATAATCCGGGAAGAAAAACAAGAATGCAAGCAGTTTATATTCATCTCCCAGTATTCTTTCTTTGGGTGTAGCTGCTTCTGTCCATCTTTGATCAATTGAAACTGAATTAGCTCTCTTTATCGAAGAGATCCACTTCCATCAGAATACATCCTCATACAGTATCATTTTTGAGGTATATAATGATCTCCTGGTTCTGCTCATTTCACTTAGCATCAGTTCACGTAAGTCTCTCCAGTCCTCTCTGTATTCATCCTGCTGGTCATTCCTTACAGAACAATAATATTCCATAATGTTCATATACCACAATTTACCCAGCCATTCTCCAATTGATGGGCATCCATTCATTTTCCAGCTTCTAGCCACTACAAACAGGGCTGCCACAAACATTTTGGCACATACAGATCCCTTTCCCTTCTTTAGTATCTCTTTGGGGGATAAGCCCAGTAGAAACACTGCTGGAACAAAGGGTATGCACAGTTTGATAACTTTTTGAGCATAGTTCCAAATTGCTCTCCAGAATGGCTGGATATGTTCACAATTCCACCAACAATGTATCAGTGTCCCTGTTTTCCTACATCCCCTCCAACATTCCGCATTATCTTTCCCTGTCACTCTAGCCAATCTGACAGGTGTGTAGTGGTATCTCAGAGTTGTCTTAATTTGCATTTCTCTGATTAATAATGATTTGGAGCATATTTTCATATGGCTAGAAATAGTTTCAATTTCTTCATCTGAGAATTGTCTGTTCATATCCTTTGACCATTTATCAGTTGGAGAATGGCTTGATTTCTTATAAATTAGAGTCAATTCTCTATATATTTTGGAAATGAGGCCTTTATCACAACCTTTGATTGTAAAAATGTTTTCCCAGTTTATTGTTTCCCAAGAGAATTTTCTTAATGATTTCTTAAAAGATGCTATCCAGAAACTCTTTTTGATTATGACTTTCAGGTAGTGCAATGATTCTGATATTGTCTCTCCCAGATCTGTTTTCCAAGTCAGTTGTTTTTCCCATGAAGTATTTTTTTGTATTTTCTTTCATTTTGTTTTTCATTCTTTTTGAATTTGTTCTATTGATTCTTGATATATCATAGAGTCATTGACTTCCACTTGCCCAATCCTAACTTTGAAGGTGTTGTTTTCCTCAATTAGGTTTTGCACTTTCTTTTCCATTCGGGCAATTCTACTTTTTAAGCAGTTTTCTAAGTTATCAACTCTTTTTATCATAATTCTCTTGCATCACTCATTTTTTCTTTTATCTCTCTTATATGATTTTTAGTTTCTTTTTGAACTCCTCCATGAATTCTTTTTGGACTTGTGACAACTTCCCATTTTTCCTTTGGGAAAGGGACCTTTCCTTGCTTTTTTCCACTCCTTCCAGGGCCCGTCTTATAGCACTATTTTATGATTGCCTGCAGGTTAATATGGGAGAGTTACAGCAATTTCCTTTTCCCCATAGGTATTTTGACACTGTTTTCCTCTTCTGAGTTTGTCTTCTCATTATAACTTTCTATGGTCAGATTCTCTTTTTAACCTTTTTTTTTTTAACTCATCTCACTCCCTCCCCCTCCTCTCTCCCTTCTTCTCTCTCTCCCTTTCCTACCCCCCTCTCCTTCTTCCTCCCTCTTCTCCTGTCCCTTTCTTCCTCCCCTTCTCCTGTTCTCTCTCTCTCTCTCTCTCTCTCTCTCTCTCTCTCTCTCTCTCTCTCTCTCTCTCTCTCTCTCTTTCTCTCTCTCTCTTTCCTTGTTTGTCTCTGTCTCTCCCTCTCTCCCTCTCTCTTTTAATCTGAACTCTGCTCCTGGAGTGAAAGGAATACTGCTTCTGGCTTCTTGTGCCAGTGGCTGCAGACCTTGTCTGATCACCGGATGCTGCACTGGTCGCCCTTTGTCTGGCACTGTGCTGAGAAGTTGGAGCCGGGGTGACTGGCGCTCTTGGAAGCTAGGAGTCTGGCAGTCTACCTGGTGTGGGTAACAGGTGTGTGCTGAGCTACGTGGGACGTCTCTTCATTCCCCTGGAGTTACTTCTGGAGGAGGTCACTGGCTCCTGGTGTTGGTGTTTGCACATTCAACCACACTGGAGCTAAGGATCTCCCCCTGGTTTGGGAAACTTCCTGTCCTGGATTGTGGTTCCCACCCCTTGCCTGAGTAAGACGGATCCCTCCTAATGATCCTCCAAATTTCCTGGGCTAACAGACTATTTCATCCTGTCTCCTTGCTTTTTTCCACTCCTTCCAGGACCTGTCTTATAGCACTATTTTATGATTGCCTGCAGGTTAATATGGGAGAGTTACAGCAATTCACTGCTTATTTTGCCATCTTGGCTCCCAGGGAATTATTTTTTTTAATGCTCCGGAATTTTCAAAATGTCTTTCAATCAAGTCTTTCTGGTTGAATCAGGTCTGGTTGAATCAGGAGAGAGGAGGCTATAAAAGGCTCTGAATCGGTCATCCCCCAATCTTCTCTTGTCCCTTCTTGCTGATTGGATGAACCATCAATTGGTATCAAGTCCATCAACTTGATTGACATAAAAAAATATAAAACTTCTAATGACTAGCTTGATATTAATGAACAATTTTTCTAGTTAGTGAAAAGGAGATGGAAAAAAGCTGAGAATGAAGGTAGATAGACAGAGACAGAGGGAGAGACAAAGAGAAATCACTTGAGCCTTCTACCTCATGTACCACATTACTATTCCGAACCTCCACTAACACAAACTACTTCCTTATGACCTTACAGACACATTAATACCCCCAAGCAATGAAATGGCAAAAACAGAAAATAGTAGGAGGAATGAAGATATAAAGAATTTTCCCACCAGACAGTTAACCCTAAAATAATAATTATCTGTATATTCTCTTTATTGACATTTGTAAATCAAATTAATCTGGTATTAATTTACAAATGTATATGCTCTATTGCCAAATATATTGCTCAAATGAACAGTAGTGGCTGAGCAGGTTTCTAAAATTACCATTTCCCAAACTGTTACAAAACATTGCAAATTTATTGTTCCATAAGATGTACCACTGGCGTGCTTGAAAATATTCCTGTCCTTGAAATAATTGGATTTGTTTTGATATTCTTCAGTCCCTGCATTTTCTTTAGTTCCTCTGCCAAAATTACTTATCTGTTTATGTTTTCTGTGAATGTTTTCAATATTTCTATTTGCTGGTAAAGTAAGAATATATGAATAGACTCATTATTTCAATCCCAAAGCAGAATATCTGTGAGGTTGGCCAGGATTTTTAAAAATTTGTTATTAAGGTCGTCTTGGTGTATCTTTTGCTGGGTACTTCTTACTGTGCTTAGATGAGATCAGGGTGAAAAGGCCCTAAGGAACCAATTTGCTAATTCAATACTTCAAGGATCTGTGATTTCAACATCCAGAGTGTTCTTTCTACCAATGTAGACTGCAAACCCCTTGTCACTTAGTGAACATTCTTTGTGGATTTCTGTGTCTGAAAACAATTGGAAGGGAGAGCAAAGAAGGGGAAAGATGCAAAGATGGCTGGTGACATTAATAAGTTATTTGACATTTGAGGTTGGGAACCAGCTTTTTAGATTTGCAATTTCAACAGGCACATTCCTTAGCCCACCCCTGAAAAAGCGACCTGTGAATGGAAAGGGGGAAAAAAAAAACATTTTTTGTTATATGTGATGCATAAACTTATATACACAATGGAAAATGATAGTTACAAAGCAGTTTGCCAGAAAGCTCTTCCATTTCCTGACCAGAGCTGAGGTTCACTAATATAGGAAATGGAATATCCTCCATTCATTTATTTAGGCGCTGTTGACAGCCCATATCTTCTTAATGGAGGGTATACCAGAGTCTTAGGAATCTTAAAGCTTATTAAAAATAAAGCTTATAAATTTTAAAGCTAATAACAAGATTTTGCATCATTCTGTACTTTATATTACTTTTGAATAAGTAGAACTTCACCCTGTGGGTTGTCATTTTACCTTTCAGATAATTTTCCAATTATTATCTTTACTGGTTTTTCCTCTCCCTGCCTCCTAAATTTAGCCATTCTCCAAAACTCTGTCCTCTTTCCCCCACTTCTTTTCCCCTTATGTTGCCTTCCTATCCTGTCTCTTTCCTTCCCTTTCCTTACTCTATCCTTTAGTATTCTTTCCTCTGTCCTCTTCTTTTCTCCAATCTCTGTCTGAATCTTTCCCTCTATGTTTCTGTCGCTCTCTATCTCTTTGTGTCTCTCTCTGTATCTCTGTCTCTATTCTATCTTGCTGTAATTGTCTCTCACTGACACTCTCTATCTCTGTTTCTATTTGTTGGTCTTGTCTCTCTGTCTCCCTATATCTGTCTCTCTGTTTCTGTCTCTTTCTCACATTTTCTCTCTCTTCCTGTCTCTCTGTTTCTCTCTATCTCTCTTTATCATCTATGTATCTATTTTATTCATTCTAACAATTTTATATTTGTGGATAATTCCCAGACCTTTATGCTCATTCCCAATCTCTTTTCTCTTGGTTTACAATTCCACCTTTCTGTTGGCCACCACACTAACCCTTCAACCTGTCCAAATCCAAATTCATATCTCTTGCAAGAACTGCTTCTTCCTCATGACTTCCCTATTTCTGTTCATGGCGACCACCATGCCACATCCAAAACGTGATAAAGTCTAATTTATCTTCTTTCCACAACAATTTCCAAATCTATTACTTCCTTGAAATTACTACTGTCACTACTCTAGTTCAAATCCTCAGTATTTTCCATTTTTAATATTTCAATAATCTGATCAGCTCTTTCTCTCCAGTTCTAGCCAACATTTGTTGTTAGGTCATTTTTTTTCAGTCAAGTCCAACTTTCCATTATCCCATTTGGGGTTATCTTGGCAAAGATATTGGAGTGGTTTGTCATTTCCTTCTCCAACTCAATTTACAGATGAGGAAACTGAGACAGGTAGCGTTAACTGACTTGCCTTAAGTCACATTGCTAGTATCTGGGACAGGATGAATCTTCATGACTCCAGACTTGTCATGTTATCCATTGCACCACCTAACTGCCCCAATTCCATCCAACAAACCAATGCCAGATTAATTTTCTAATATATAAGCCTAATCATGTCTCCAAACTAGCCAAGGATTCTGATGAATTTTTATTACCCGTTAAAGTCTGAACTCTTGATCATAGCATTCAAGACTATAATCCTATTTTCATCTCTCTAGCTTTATCCAGCAATCTTCCTCTTTACTCTATGATCTTCTTTCTCTTTTTAAACTCTTCTCTCTGTGACTGTCCTCCCCATTCTCTCCTCCTAGAACACTCCCCACATTAAGACTGCCTATTAAAATCCTATTGAAAACACATATATAGGAACATATTTTATGTGCTCTGAGCCTGGAATGAGGAATGTTTTCAGGAGTTCAGTTCCAACCTCAAATGCTAGTTATGAGAGCATGTCTCTGATTCCTCAATGGAAATAATAATAATAAATTCCCATTATGTTGTAAAGTAGGGTAATGCTATTGAATCTACTTTCATGGTTTGTTGTGAAAATCAAAAAGTATTTAGAACAGTACCTGCCATACTGTAGGCGCCAAATAAATACTTGATTCCCCCCACCCACCCATAGAATTTATATTCCTTGAGAAGACAGACTTTTTTGGGGGGGTTACCTTTAAATTCCTGACATCTAGCCCAATGTGGCACATAATAGGTATGTAACAAATGCTTCTTTATTGTCTTTATTAACCGATTCTCCCACCCCACCTATCCCACTCTCAGATTGACTTCCCTGAGGGCCCGAAATATATTTTTTGATTCTTTCTCTCTCCTCAAGCATTCAGACTCTACTGCAGAGAGCATAGTTCCAATGGGCCTGCCATGTTGTCTGAAGGTCTAAAAGACTATTTTACAAAGAACTCACATAAGATAGATGCTCATATCATAGTCAGAAGAAGCCATACAAGGACATCCTGAAGGTCTCCCTAAATAACTTTGGTATTGATTGTGAGACATTGGAGATGTCCAATGGCACAGGATGAATCAAAGAAGTTGTATGTCTGTAAGTAAAACAGAAATGCAGGAGTTCAAAAAAAACCATAAAATGTCCAAATTTGGAGATATCTCCCACCCAAAGGGTCATCCCGAATTTTGTGCCTATCCCAGGAGGGCCTTCCAGGCTCATATTGTCCAGTCAGAGCTGGACACAATGTACAGTGGCCAAGAATCACGATGTCATTTTGCTCCTCTGCAAAAACAAAGAATAGGGGCAGCTAAGTGAATAGAGCACTGCCCTGGAGTCAGAGGTCCTGAGTTCAAATTCAGTCTCATACATTTGACACTAGCTGTGTGATTCTGTACAAGTCACTGACTCCAGTTGCCTTGAAAAAAAAAGACAAAGAAAACTAAGGACAAATAATATCCTTCTCAGTACCTAGGAGAATTTCTTCCATAAAGTAAATGCTGAATAAGTTCTAGTTGAATGGATGAGAGAAATGGATGGATAGAGAACTGGGGGAGTTAATTAGTAACAGCAAGGAAGACATAAGGACTCCTTTTATTTATTTTTAACCTTCTCTCAGTGCTTTGAACATAGTAGGCACTTAATAAACATTTGTTCAATTGAATTCAATCTCCTCTTACTAATGGTTAGTGAGTAAGATTGATGACAATATTTTGAAATCTAATGGATTTTGGAAAACAGAATATTGAAACTTAAAAATCTTGGATTGATTATTCAAAAATCACAAATATACAACAAAGATATCACAGTATAAATAGTAATACTAAAATGTAAAATCATAAGCAGCAATTTTGTGATTATTATAAATGTGACCTTTTGTCTGCATTTTCTGATCGTGCAAATGTGTACATGAATATATATGGGGTTATGGGGTGTCAGTTCCAAGAGGTTCAAGAGTCCTCACCAGTGAGTGCTGACCCTCCTAACCTTGTGCCCTTGTTACCTAAGGTCAACTTAACACATTAGAAAGGACCCTGGTCGGTCCTATGACCCCTTTGCTTAAGGTTAACTAATACATCATTAAAAAGGGTCATCTTTTAACCAGAAAATGGCAGATTGCTTCTGTTCGGTTCACATGCTTCCCAGGGCACCCCAGGGGTCCTGGAATTTCTATTGAAAATTCTCTATATCTGAGGAATTATTTTTAAACACTACAATTTTTGTTAATGAGGGGAGAAATAGCTTCTGTAGGAAGCATGAAGTTTGGTTCTGGACATAGGGAATTCGAGGTAAGGATCACACATCCAAGTGAAACTGCCCAGTAGGTAATTGGAGCGATGGAAGCTCTAGCAAGTGGACAAGACCATGGATCAGTTCCTCAGAAGGGTTAATTATTTATGTGCTTCTGAGAAGACAGAGAGGGGAAGAAAGCTCCTGTCACCTAGTATTTTCCTCTCTCCCCACAGGCATAATTACCCCTCAAGTGGCCCCTGAATTGGAGGAGTGCTGGAGATCTGTCGGCTTTATAATTAATAATGGTGAATTACATCAAATAGGTGCCTTTTCTGAAGCCTTTGTTTGGGAAACCCAAATTTCTGGCTAATACACTGTTATAGCCAATCCCTTTATTCTTTGTACTTCTGGTACTTAACACACTGGCTGGCAAATAGCAGTCAATAAATATTGTTGACATAAATACTGGGGTCAGGAGTCAAGACCAACAACCTGGTACAAAGGGACTGGGATATCTGATGTGGATCCCACGTGCAGGTATTTTTCAACAAATATGATTGGATGAACTTCATACTTGAACCATTTAAGACTCTTCTTAAGTGTATGATCTTGGACAAGTTACTCTCTGGGCTTCCGTTTCCTCATTTGTAAAATGAGAGAGTTGGAGTAGCTGTTAAAATCTCTTTCAGCTCTAATCTAGGATACTATAATCATTTTTCTTTAAATATGAATCAACCCAAATACAAGAATTTAACCAACATCCTATACTATTTTCAATCCTCATTCTTCACTCAGCTTCACAGACTGTAGGCCTTTTTAAAGTAAATAATATCAATCATTTAATCAATCAGTAAACCTTTATTAAGCACCTATTTTGTGTCAATCATTGAGACAAAAGATAACCCTTGCATCCTCAAGAAGCTTACTATCAAATGGGGAATACAAAATGTCAACAAATATACACAAAGCAAGATAAGATTAATGGAATAAAGAAGGGTTGGGGAAAATTTAATGTAAAAGAGATTTTAGTTGGGACTTAGAAGAATTTAGGGAAGTTAGGCAAGTAAGGAAGTAGAGAGGCAAAAATGTTCCAGGCTTGGGGAATAGCCAGAGAAAATGCCCAGAGCTGAGAAATGGGGGTCTTGTTCATACAATAGCCAACAAAATTTCTCTTATGTTTATGATGGATCCTTGATATTTCAAAACCCATAAGATTCAAAAATCTTGTTTTAATCCTCAAAATCACCAAATATATGCAAGAGGTGTTTTTCCACTAAATAGGGAAATAAAGGGGGGGAGGGTATGAAATGACTCACCCTTGGTCATGCTGAGAGTTTGTGCTGGTGCGAGAATTTGAATCCAGATGATCCCCTTCCCTGGTTCAGCTCCTGCTACCCCCATTCATCCACGTGTAAAACAGGAGATCTTCTTAACCTTTTCATAATCTTCCAGTTGTGTGGTAGGAGCACACAAATGGGGTGCCACTGGGGCACCAGGAGCAGGCTAGAGCTGCAGGGTCTTTCCCCTGGTAGTTTTCTCCCAGTTGTGGAAGCCCCTTAGGAATCTCTTGTAGCCAGTGACCATGAGGCTGGCTCCTCAGGCCGGGGGTGCTCCATTCTAATGAGGCAGAAACCTCTGATTGGAGCAAGGAGCAGAGAGGACTGTGCAGGAGATGGAGCTGTGATTTTCTCACAGGGCTCTCTGTGACCTGATCTCAAAGAAAGAGAACTAGAGTCCTGAATTTAGAGGTCAAGGAAATTTGGGAATTGACAAACTCAGCTGCTAGAAATAAAACAAGCATCCTCTAAGTGCCTGCTTAACACAACAGATAACTGTTGCTTCTGATATATGTGATCCCTAAGTATACGGAGTGGCTCAGTTTATGCTACGTTAACAGTCCTAGAGAGAAATAATAAAAGGAAGATGTTGAAATGGGTTGTGGTAAAGCATTGCATTAGTATCAATAATATTGATGATGCATGCAGGAAAAGGCCCATCCACTCTATGTTTTAACTAAGTCCTTTTCTCCCCATTTCTACTAAATGAGATCAGTTTTCATTACCCTCCCATTCAATCCAACAATAACTTATCTGTTATTACAATTGAGGTGTCATCACAGGTGCTAGGTATTCAAGGATTTGGGATGTCAGAGAGAGTCAGAAACGGGGAGAGAGAGAGAGAGACAAAGACAGAGAGAGACAAAGACAGAGAGAGACAAAGACAGAGACAGAGACAGAAACAGAGAGAGATGCAGATAGAGAGATAGAGACAGAGAGAGAGATAGAGAGACAGATAGATACAGAGATGGAGAGAGAGAGAGACAGAGAGACACACAGAGAGACACACAGAGAAAGACAGGGAGATAGAGAAAGAGAAAAGGAGAGAGAGAGAGAGAGAGAGAGACAGAGACAGAGACAGAGAAACAGAGAGAGACTGAGAGACAGGGAGATAGAGAAAGAGAAAGGGGGAGAGAGAAAGAGAAAGAGAGAGAGAGAGAGAAAGAGAAAGAGAGAGAAAGAAAGAGAAAGAGGGAGAGAGGGAGAGAGAGAAAAAGAGAAAGAGAAAGAGGGAGAGAGAGAGAGAGAGAATGAATGAATCTCTCCCAGCCAAGGACTTTACGTTCTTTTAAGAATGGTTTAACAGGTATGAGAATCATAAAACTTAGGTTATGATGGGAGTAAAGGAGAGATGCAAAAAAAAAAAAGTTTGCAATAGAAAAATGATGTTTTAAACTGAAGGAATCAGGGGATGTTTGTAGAGGAGGTGGCAGCTGAGCTAATAATCAATTTCTAAAGTGCTGATTACCCAATGTAGAAAATTGTTAAACAATCCAAATAAGTCAAGTTTACATTGTTAAGGTTTGTTGAGTTTTTACATTAATCATCTAAATTGATCCTTATACTCTTGTTTAGTATTTACACTAAATTATAAAGAAAGACTTAGGGGTAAAGAAGTTCACTGACCTGGCCAAGGTCTTATAGTTATTAAATAGCTAAGGCAGGATTTAAACATCTTGTTGACATCATCCTATCTGCTACATAACAGTCTGAGACTGGTCATCACATACATGGGATTTCGCTTGATGTCAATATGAGCAGTACAACTTTTAAGCAAATGGGTTTTTCTGACAATTAAATTTCTGTATTTAATGCCAATATGTAAAGTTTAAAATATTTATGCCATTTAGAAAGAAGTAGTTCTTTATGGTCCTGAACACCATTAAAGGAATAGCTATATCTATCTATGCATGCATGCATGTATATACGTGATTTTGTATATGTACATATGTATGCATATATGTATACATATATACATGTATAATATAGATACCATTTCAATATATACTTCCAAGTATATATATATATATATATATATATATATATAGCTTATATATGTATATATGTTTGAAATAGACATGTATCTTGCTTATATATGCTTATATATATGTATATACATGGACATAAATATACATATATATTGCTTATATATATAAGTATACATATGTATATATCTTACTTATTTATGTTTATTACCTATGATATGTTAGATTACATATCATATTTTATTGCTATATCATATATTATATATAGTTATGTATTTACATATAATGTATGAATAATACTATGTTTTACATATAGATAATAATGGACAACTCCAACATAAATTATATATAATATATTTATATTGTATTTATATAATACATATAATATATATAAATATGTAATTTATATGTAATTTACTTATGGAAGCATTTATATTAAATATCATGAAAGAGAAGGGAAGTTTTCAGAACATGAGGAAATTAAAACAAATAGAATGATTCATAGAAACTGTTTTGTAAATTGTTATATTAGCATGTGGGCTACATTAACAGAAACAAGAAAGATAACATGGGCCACATGTTTAGGAATTAATACGCTCAGCAGCAACTCCTAGATGAATTTTGGACAAAACGGTCTAGAGAAGGTTATGGACTTCAGGAAGCTGGAGTGGTATAAAATAGAAATGACATTTATTAAGCTGAACCATAGGGTGAAATTTAAACTCTCTGGTTTCTAAATCCTGTTCAAATTTTCAAAGATAAAGGGCAGAGATGGGTATTAGGAGGAAGATTGTTGATGTTCCTTGGTCTACATTTTTTAAATTTTATATTATCAATAAAAAATAAAAATCAGTTCAAGTGAATATTATTAAATCTTACTTTGATAATTAACTTTTTACTCTTTTCCATAGCAAAAAACCTGAAAACCTGCTTTGTCCTTAGATTTTGCTCACTGCAATTGTACTCTATTTCTAACTTAAAAGGTTTATTCTCTTAAGGCAAGTGACCTAATGACAAGTTCAAATGATGAAACTCATTGCTTTTGTTGAAAATGGGGACATTTGCTTATTTCTTTTATTTCAGGATCTCTCATTTACCCATTATTCCTCAAAGATTGCTGATGCAATTCAGCCATCCTGCCTGCAAGCAATTTTACTTTAAGATGTAATTCATCTGGGTCGGGAGACTTGATCTAATTGAGATGAACAAGTTGCTCCCCAGTTTCTTCTCATCTACCTAGTACCTCAAATCCCTTGTGCCCATTTTGTTCTATCCTTAGATTGAATTTATTCTCTTAGATCACCCAGAAGACAGAATGAGATCTAGTAGGTGGATATTATTAAAGAGGTGAATCTACTACAGATGCAGGAAGGTAATGTAAACAAAAATCAAACAAAATGGGAAGGTTCAGATCATTGCTCTGTGCTGATGGAGAAAGAATCAATCTTCATTAGATTCCAGAGCAACTTAAATGTGAGAAAAGAAGTATATCATCCTAATAATTAGAGTTGTCTCTAAATGGAACAACCTATCTCAAGAATTAGTGAGTTTTCCAATTGTGGATTTTTTCAAATCAGATTTGGATACCTATTTATTAGGGGTGGAGTGAAAGAGATTCACATCTAAAATAGAAATCGGAAGATCTGATTTCTAAAGTCCCTTCCAACATTAGGAAGATACCATCCTTTTCAAATTGAAGGTAAGTCATCTTCATTAAAAAAAAAAAAAAAGCAAAATGGGATTTGACTATCCTCTGTTTTCTTTCACCACTACAGTATTTTTCCAAGCCATGAGTGCATTTCTCATTTATCATAATTCCTATTCTAAGAAAAACTATTTTTGGAAGAAATGGGAAACAAATACTTGTTTGTTAATTATCTACTATGTACCAGTACTGGGCTAAGCATTTTACAAATAACATCCCATTTGATACTCACAAAAAATATTAGCAGTAGATACTAATATTATTCTAATTTTACTCTTGAGGAAACTGAGGAAGAAGTGACTTAATCAGAGTTACTATCTGGTAAGTATTTGAAGCCACAAAGAATTAGAGTCTTCAAAATTTAAAGAAATTTTTGTAAGAACATTTGAAAGAACAAATGTTCAAAATTTCAAGGGAAATAACGGGGGAAAATGCAAAGGAAGGAGGCCTAAGTATAATAGATCTAAAACTATATTATAAAGTGACAGTCATCAAAATTATTTGGTACTGGCTAAGAAATAGAGTGGTAGATTAGTGGAATAAATTGGATATCCAAGACCTAGATGTCAATAGTTATCATCATCTACTGTTTGATAAACCCAAAGACACAAACTTCTGGAGTAAAACTCACTTTTTAACAAAAACTTCTGGGAAAAGTGGAAAATAGTGAGGCAGAAAACAGGCATAAACCAACATCTCACACTGTGATTTATACTATGATAAGGTCAAAATGGATACATAATTTATACATAAAGATGATACCATAAACAAATTAGGAGAGTAAAAAATAATCTACCTGTCAGATTTTTTGAGAAGAGAAAAATTTATGACCAAATAAGCATTAGAGAATATGATGAAATGAAAAGTTGATCATTTTAATTACATTAAATTAAAAGGGTCTTGCATAAACAAAAACAGTGCAACCAATATTAGAAGAAAAGCAGAAAACTGGGGAATATTTCTGAAGATAAAACTGACAAGGACCTCATTTCTAAAATATATAGACAACTGAGTCAAATTTAAAGAATGCAAGTCATTCTTCAATTCATAAATGGTCAAATGATATGAATATTGAGTTTCCACATGAAGAAATCAAAGCTATCTATGGTCATGAAAACTGTCTAAATCATTATTAATTAGAGAAATTTAAATTGAAACAATTGAGGTACCAGTTCACACTTAGCAGATTGGTTAATATGACAAAGAAAATGACAAACATTGGAGAGGAGGTGGTAAAATTAGAATACTAATTCATTGTTGCTGAATTATCAACTTATTCAACAATTTTGGAAAGCAGTTTAGAACTATAATCAAAGGGTAACAGAACTGTGAATATCCTTTGATCCAGCAATAATACCACTATTAGTTCTGTATCCCAATAAAATCATAAAAAATGGAAAAGGATCCACATGTACAAAATATACGTAGCAACAATTTTTGTGGAGACAAAGAAATGGACATTAGGGAGATGCCCATCAACTGGGGAATTTCTGAACAAGTTGTGATATATGAATGCCCTAGAATAGTATTGTGCTATAAAAAATGATGAACAGGCAGGTTTCAGAAAAACTTGGAAAGACTTCACGAACTGATGCTGAGTGAAGTGAAGAGAACCATTATGCACAGTTTCAGTAACATTGTAAAATGATTAGTTTCAATAGATTTACCATTTCTCAGCAATACAGTGAACCAAGACAAATTCAAAAAGCTCATGATAGAAAATGCTATGCACATCTAGAGAAAGAACTATGGAATCTGAATGAAGACCAAAACATATTATATTTATCTTTTTTTTTCTTGTGATTTTCCTTTCTTTTCTGATTCTTCTTTCATAACATTACTAAGATAGAAATATGTTTAATATTTTGTACATACATAACCTATATCAAAATATCAAAATGAAAGTTCTTGGGGAGTAGAAAATGGAGGAAAAGAGGTAGGGAAAAATATTTGGAACTTAAAACCTTATAAAAGTGAATGTGAAAACAATCTTTACATTTCACTGGAAAAAATAAAATAACTATTAAATACTAAAAATGTCATAAGAATTTTTTAAACTTTTAGCTTCTCCCACTCCATGACACTCATTTATATTCATTTTTCATCATGTGTCCTTCTTTCTCTTTGGCACACTTCCATCTGATTTTATCTGAGGGTTTTTTCTTCAGCCATCTGCTTTTTAGATGATTTTTTTTTCCATTCTGGATCTATTCTTTATAACATTCCTATCACTTGGGATAGAATAGTGTGGTGTTCTCTTCTTTAATATAATATTATGATGGTTCTCTCTGAGAGCAGGTTTCTTGGGGAGGTTTTCTGGAGGCAGCCTTAGTTTCAATTCAGAGTAATAATCACTCCAAATACAGCCAGCTGATAAAATCCAAACATTTATTTCTTAAATCTTTCCTTGGGCCCGGTTAGCTTTCTTAGAGGCCTATCTCTCTGCTTGGTTCCAAGAGCTCTTGGCACTAATCTTTTGCCTCTGCCAGCTTTGGTTTCTCTTCTAAATATCTCCAGCCAGCACCAAGGTGAAAGTTGGAGTGAATCTGACTCCACCTCCGAGAGTGGGCTTGTGGGCTTCCTCCCAGAGTGCTCTGTGTCTGTCCCAGAGTACTCTTTGGCCCTAAGAGCTTCTTGCTTATATGAGCTCTTTAATGGTGTGAATACAAGCATTGTTTCTATCAGTTCCACTTAGTACCTTGTTTCAAGTTCTGGCCCATAACATTTCTTTATAAGATCAGATCAATCATACTGAACTATGCTAAATTAGATAATTATTGTCTCTATCAATTCTAATGACTTAACAGCTTGTAAGGATTCTAACAAATAGAAGTCCAATATTAAAGTGTGCATACCTTTTGATTCAGCAGTGTCTCTACTGGACCTGTATCCCAAAGAAATCATAAAAAATGGAAAAGGACTCACATGTGCAAAAATATTTGTATCTTTTGCTGCTGGACTTTGTTGATAATATATAAAATGGTGATGGTTTATGTGAATTTATTTTGTATTCTGCAAATTTGCTAAAGGTGTGAGTTGTTTCTAATAGTTTTTTTAGTTGATTTTCTAGGATTCTTTAAATTTACTATCATATCACTTGCAAAGAGTGATAATTTGATTTGCTCATTACCTACTCTAATTCCTTTAATCTCTTTTTATTCTCTTATTGCCAAAGCTAACATTTCTAATACAATATTGAGTAGTAATGGTGAGAGTGGGCTACCTTGTTTCACCCCTGATCTTATTGGGAATGGTTCTAGTTTGCCCCCATTATATATGATGCTTGCTGATGGTTTTAAATAGATGCTACTGATCATTTTGAGGAAAACTCCACTTATTCCTATACTCTCTAATGTTTTTAATAGGAATGGATGTTGAATTTTGTCAAATATTTATTCTGCATCTATTGAGATAATCCTATGATTTTCATTAGTTTGGGTATTGATATATTTAGTATAATTGATATATTGATATATTATCCTGGAGATGACTTGCTGTAATCTCTTTGCTAATATTTTATTCAAGATTTTTGCATCAATATTCATTAGCGAAATTAATCTATAATTTTCTTTATCTGTTTTGACCTTACCTGGTTTCAGTATCATCACAATATCTGTGACATAAAAGGAACTTGGTAGAACTCCTTCTTTCACTATTTATTCAAATTGTTTGTATGGTATTAGTATTCATTTGGTAGAATTCACTTGTAAATCCATCTGGTCCTGGAGATCTTTTCTTAGGGAATGAATCATTTGTTCTATTTCTTTTTCTAAAATGGAACTATGTAAGTAATTTATTTCCTTTTCTATTAATCTGGACAATCTATATTTTTGTAAGTATTCCTCCATTTCACTTAGATTATCAGATTTTTGACATTTTGTTGGACAAAATAACTCCTAATTATTGTTTTAATTTCTTCTTCATTAGTGGAAAGTTCTCCCTTTTCCTTTTTAATACTAATAATTTGTTTTCCTTCTTTCCTTTTTTAAATCAAATTAACTAAAAGTTTGTCTACTTCATTGGCTTTTTCATAAAACCAACTCTTAGTTGTATTTATTAATTCAATAGTTTTCTAACTTTTATTTTTTTTATTTCCCCTTTAATTTTCATAATTTCAAATTTTAATTGGGGTTTTTTCATTTTTTTTCCTAGCTTTTTTAGTTGAAAGCCCAGTCCACTGATTTTCTCTTTCTCCATTTTATGCAAATAAGCATCTAGAAATATAAAATTTCCCCTAATAACCACTTTGGCTGCATCTCATAAATTTTGGAATGTTGTCTCATTATTGTAATTTTGTTGGATGAAATTAGTGATTGTATCTATGATTTGTTGTTTCACCCACTCATTCTTTAAGATTAGATTATTTAGTTTACAATTATTTTTTCGTCTATTTCCCCCTGGCCTTTTATTGCATGTAATTTTTATTGCATCATGATCTGAAAAAAAATGCATTTATTGTTTCTGCCTTTTTAAATTTTTAGTGAATTATTTTTTCAATTAGCTTTTTATCTTCTTTTATATTTGTCCAATTGAACTTTTAGATGAGGTGTTTTGTTCATTGCATTTTTTCCATTTCACAAATTCTATTTTTCAATGAATTGGTTTCTGTTTTATATCTATTTTGTAAGGAGTTATATGGTTTTTTCCATTTTATCAAATCTATTTTAAGGTATTTTCTTCAGATAATTTCTGTTTTTCCCTTCCCAAACTCTCTTGCAAAGTTCTCATTTCTTTTTCCCATTTTTTCTATCTCTCCTTTAAGATCCTTTTGGAATTCTTTCAAGAGAGCCTTATGAAATGGGGACCAACTCATTTCACTTCTTGGGCTTCATCTGGAGATGATTTGCTTTTAGGATCCTCAGGATTGGATGTCTGCTCTTCTCTTTCTCTATAAAATCTATGTATGGTCAGAGCTCTTTTTGCTTTTTTGCTCATTTTTTAAAAGGCTGAGGTCTGTTTTTAAGACAAAGGGATAACAGCTGCTTCAGGTTGCCCTGGGGTTGGTACTGCTGACTGACTTCCAGTGCTGGGTAGGTGTGGCCAAGTCCCAAGGTTTTTCTGGGGTTTAGAAGCTCACTATTTGCCTTTTGTGTTTGCTTTGCATGTCTCACATCTAATTTTCTGATTCACTAGCTGTAACCAGGACAGAGTAGTCTAAGAGCCTCCCTGTATATTCCCCGGTACAGGATTCCACAAAGTCCAGGCTCCCTGCCCTAGGCTCCCCTCCTCCTGCATGATTGAAACATACCTTTTCTGAAATTCTTCCAAAGTATCTTCTTCTGGAAAGTTGATAACCTCCAGATATTTGTGGATTTTGTTCATAGGTTTGATCTGGTGTTGATCTGAGGCACACTAGGAGGAGCTCTCCCCTCTTGGTTCCACCCATATGCCTATATTTTGAAAACAAAAATCTTTTAAAATAGAACATATGCTACTTTAACATATTTAACATGTATGGTACTATCTGCCATCTAGGGGAGGGGGTGGGGGAAAGGAGAGGAAAAGTCGAAACAGAAGTTTTTGCAAGGGTCAATGTTGAAAAATTACCCATGCATATGTTTTGTATATAAAAAGGTATAATAAAACAATTAAGAGAAAAAATAGAATATCTGTCCCATTGAAAATGGGGATTCTTTTTCTTTATTTCTTCCTTTTTTCATTTATCTTCCTGACTATTTTTATTTTTCTTTATCTTCTTTCATTTATTTCTTTTTTTCCTGCCTTCCTTCCTGTATTCTTTCATTCATTCTTTCTTCATCTTCTTTCTTTCTGTCCCCCTCTTTTCTGTATTTGTATAATAGTGACTAGCATTTAGTGAGAACTTAGTAAATGATTAACTGAGAGGGGGCAGAGCCAAGATGGCGGAGAAGGCATGACATGACTTTCTAAGCTCCTCTCATTCCCCTCGTAACCAACTATTTAATTCAGCCTCAAAAATAGCTCCTTACTGCTTAAATTCATGAAGATTAGAAGCACTACAACTTACCAGTTGAAGTCAGTCTGGAAGATCGCCAGGAAAGGTAACCAGCTGGTAACCTCCTGGCTCTGAAGGCAGACCCTACAGGCTTTAACAAAATGAGTAAAAAAAATCAAAAGAATAATTGATAGTTTCTGTACAGAAAGAGAACAGCTTTTCAACCCTGAAGAAACTAATAGCAGACAGTATCCAGACAATTGTTGGCCCCCAATATAAAAGGCTTTCCTAGAAGAGACTATTAAAAACCTTAAAAGATAACTAGAAGAAAAATGGGGAAAGGAATGAGAAGCTATGCGAGAGAGTACAGAAAAGGCATATAACTCACTAAAAGAAAAAGTTGATAAAGTGGAAAAAGAAAACAACTCCCTGAAAGGTGAATTGGAAAAGGTAAAAAACTCCCAAGAAGTGCAGGGAAACAGAATATGTAAATTGGAAAAAGAAAATAACTCACTAAAAAAAAATAGTAAAATGGAAAAATAATTCCATAGAGCAAAGCAACTCAATTGGACATATACAAAAAGAAGTAAAAAAAAAAGCTAATGAAGAAAATAACTCACTGAAAATCAGAACTGAACAAATAGAAATGATTGATTCATTGAGATATCAAGAATCAGTCAAGCAAAACCAAAAAAAAAAAAAAATGAAAGATTGGAAAAAAATGTCAACTATTTACTTATAAAAACAACAGACCTAGAAAATAGATCTAAGAGAGATAACCTAAGGATCATTGGACTACCCAAAAATTATGATGAAAAAAAAGCCTAGATACTACTTTATAGGAAATCATTAAAAAGAACTGCCCAGAAGTAATAGAACTGGAAGGGAAAATAGGCGTTGAAAGAATTCATCAAACACCTTCTGAAAAAGACCCTAAAATAAAGACTCTGAGGAATATTGTGGCCAAACTTCAGAATTTTCAAACTAAAGAAAAAATTTTACAAGCAGCCAGGAAAAAAAACAGTTCAAATACTGAAGTGCCACAATAAGGGTCACACAAGATCTGGCTGCCTCAACATTAAAGGATCAAAGGGCCTGGAATCAGATATTCCAAAAGGCAAAAGAGCTTGGAAAGCAGCCAAGAATAAACTACCCAGCTAAGCTAAGTATTTTTTTCCATGGAAGAAGATGGACATTTAATGAAACAGAGTAATTCCATTTATTTCTAAGGAAAAAACCAGACTTAAACAAAAATCTTGATCTCCAACAACAGGACTCAAGAGAAGCAGAAAAAGAAAAAAGGAATTCTTGAGAACTGTATTTCTGTTGTGGATATACATAAAAACCACATGTATAATTTGATTTTACTGATATAACATAAAAAAGGGAAGTAGAAATGGAAAAGGGATAGTGTCAGAAAAAGGGAAGAGAGGAGATAAAAAGAGGGAAACTACATTGACGATGAGGCAAAGGAAACTTATCAAATCTGAGGGACCTTAGAGAGGGGGAGGAACATTGTGTGAATCCTACTCTCATCAGAGTTGGCTCAAAGAGGAAATAATTGACATATTTGTTTTACAGAGAGTCTTCTCTCACTTCATTAAAAAGTGGGAGAGGAAAAGGGAAAAGGAAAAAGCATAATAAGGGCAGGGTACAAGAAAGGGGAAGGGATTCAAAGGGAGGAGAGAGGGATACTAAAGAGGGAGAATTGCGTGACACAAGTGGGACCAATAAGTTTAATACTAGGGAAGAAGGGAAGGAGGGCAAGAAAAAGAAAAGCATAATCTGGGGATATTAGGATGGCAGGAAATACAAAATTAGTAATTTTAACCGTAAATGTGAATGGGATGAACTCTCCCATAAAGAGGAGGTGGATAGCAGACTGGATCAAAAGTCAGAACCCTACAATCTGTTGTTTACAGGAAACACATTTAAAACAGGGAGATACATACATAGTAAAGGTAAAAGGCTAGAGCAGAATCTATTATGCTTCAGGTGAAGTCAAAAAAGCAGGGGTAGCCATTATAATCTCAGATCAAACAAAAGCAAAAATTGATATAATTAAAAGAGATAAGGAAGGAAACTATATCTTGCTAAAGGGTACTATAGATTGTGAAGCAATATCAGTATTAAACATATATACACCAAGTAGTATAGCATCTAACTTCCAAAAGGAGAAGTTAAGAGAGTTGCGAGAAGAAATAGACAGCAAAACTATAATAGTGGGAGATCTCAATCTTGCACTCTCAGACTTAGATAAATCAAATCACAAAACAAATAAGAAAGAAATTAAAGAGGTAAATAAAATATTAGAAAAATTAGGTATGATAGATCTCTGGAGAAAATTGAATGGTGACAGAAAGGAGTATACTTTCTTCTCAGCAGTCCATGGAACCTACATAAAAAATGACCATATATTAGGACATAAAGACCTCAAAATTAAATGCAGGAAAGCAGAAATAGTAAATGCTTTCTTTTCAGATCACAATGCAATAAAAACTACATTCAACAAAAAGTTAGGTGTAAATAGACCAAAAAGTAATTGGAAACTAAATAATCTCATGTTAAAGAATGATTGGATGAAACAGCAAATTATAGACACAATTAATAATTTCACTCAAGATAATGACAACGGTGAGACATCATACCAAAATTTATGGGATGCAGCCAAAGCAGTAATAAGGGGAAATTTTATATCCTTAGAGGCTTTAGTTGAATAAAATAGAGAAAGAGAAGATCAATGAATTGGGCCTGTAACTTAAAAAGCTAGAAAAAGACCAAATTAAAAAGCCCCAATCAATTACTAAACTTGAAATTCTAAAATTAAAAGGAGAAATTAATAATATAGAAAGTTAAAAAAAAAACTATTGAATTAATAAATAAAACTAAGATTTGGTTTTATGAAAAAAAAAACAATAAAAATGCTTAAACCTCTGGTAAATCTGATTAGAAAAAGGAGAGAGGAAAATCAAATTAGTAGTCTTAAAAATGAAAGGGGAGAACTTTCCACCAATGAAGAGGAAATTAAAGAAATAATAAGGGGTTACTTTGCCCAACTTTATGCCAATAAATTTGATAACCTAAGAGAAATGGATGACTACCTCCAAAAATAGGCTTCCCAGATTATCAGAGGAGGAAGTAAATTGCTTAAATAGTCCCATTTCAGAAAAAGAAATAGAACAAGTGATTAATCAACTCCCTTTAAAAAAATCCCCGGGACCAGATGGATTTACATGTGAATTCTACCAAACATTCAAAGAACAATTAGCCCCAATGCTTTATAAACTATTTGAAAAAAATAGGGAATGAAGGAGTCCTACCAAATTCCTTTTATGACACAGACATGGTACTGATACCTCCTACTGAATATTGATGCTAAAATCTTAAATAAGATATTAGCAAAAAGACTACAGAAAATCATTCCTAGGATAATACACCATGATCAAGTAGGATTTATACCAGGAATGCAGGGCTGGTTCAATATTAGGAAAACTATCAGTATAATTGGCCATATTAATAATCAAATTAATAGAAAACATATGATCATCTCAATAGATGCAGAAAAAAGAATTTGATAAAATCCAACATCCATTCCTATTAAAAACTCTTGAGAGTATAGGAATAAATGGACTTTTCTTTAAAATAATCAGTAACATCTTTTTAAAACCAGCAGTAAGCATTATATGTAATGGGGACAAACTGCAACCATTCCCAATAAGATCAGGAGTGAAACAAGGTTGCCCCCATCACCATTACTATTTAATATTATTGTATTAGAAATGCTAGCTTTGGCAATAAGAGTTGAGAAAGAGATTAAAGGAATAAGAATAGGCAATGAGGAAACCAAATTATCACTCTTTGCTGATGATATGATGGTATACTTAGAGAACCCCAGAGACTCTACTAAAAAGTTATTAGAAACAATCCACACCTTTAGCAAAATTGCAGGATACAAAATAAACCCACATAAGTCATCAGCATTCTTATATATCACTAACAAAACCCAACAATTAGAGTTACAAAGAGAAATTCCATTTAAAGTAACTACTGATTGTATAAAATATTTAGGAATCTATCTGTCAAGGGAAAATTAGAAACTTCATGAGCAAAAATACAAAAAAACTTTCCACACAAATTAAGTCTGCTCTAACCAACTGGAAAAATATTAAATGCTCTTGGATAGGGCAAGCAAATATAATAAAAATGACAATACTACCCAAACTAATCTATTTATTTAGTGCTATACCAATCAGACTCCCAAAAAACTATTTTGATGACCTAGAAAAAATAACAACAAAGTTCATATGGAAAAACAAAAGGTCAAGAATTTCAAGGGAATTAATGAAAAAAAAAATCAAATGAAGGTGGCCTAGCTGTACCAGATCTAAAATTATATTTTAAAGCAGCGGTTACTAAAACCATCTGGTATTGGCTAAGAAATAGACTAGTTGATCAATGGAATAGGTTAGGTTTAAAAGATAAAACAACCAATAACTTTAATAATCTAGTATTTGACAAACCCAAAGGCCCCAGTTTTTGGGATAAGAACATATTACTTGACAAAAATTGCTGGGAAAATTGGAAATTAATATGGCAGAAACTAGGCATTGACCCACACTTAACACGGTACACCAAGATAAGGTCAAAATGGGTTCATGACCTAGGCATAAAGAATGAGATTATAAATAAATTGGAAGAGCATAGGATAGTTTACCTCTCAGACCTGTGGAAGAAGAAGGAATTTATGACCAAAGAACTAGAGATCACTATTGACCACATAATAGAAAATTTTGATTATATCAAAGTGAAAAGTTTTTGTACAAACAAAACTAATGCAGACAAGATACGAAGGGAGACAATAAACTGGGAAAACATTTTTACAGTCAAAGGTTCTGATAAAGGCCTCATATCCAAAATATATAAAGAATTGACTCTAATTTATAAGAAATCAAGCCATTCTCCAATTGATAAATGGTCAAAGGATATGAACAGACAATTCTCAGATGAAGAAATTAAAACTATTTCTAGCCATATGAAAATATGCTCCAAATCATTATTAATCAGAGAAATGCAAATTAAGACAACTCTGAGATACCACTACATACCTGTCAGCTTGTGCAGAATGACATGGAAAGGGTAATGCAGAATGTTGGTGGGGATGTGAGAAAACAGGAACACTAATAGACTGTTGGTGGAATTGTGAACACATCCAGCCATTCTGGAGAGCAATTTGGAACTATGCTCAAAAAGTTATTAAACTTTGCATACCCTTTGATCCAGCAGGGTTTCTACTGGGCTTATACCCCAAAGAGACACTAAAGAAGGGAAAGGGACCTGAATGTGCCAAAATGTTTGTGGCAGCCCTGTTTGTAGTGACTAGAAACTGGAAAATGAATGGATGCCCATCAATTGGAGAATGGTTGAGTAAATTGTGGTATATGAATGTTATGGAATATTATTGTTCTGTAAGAAATGACCAGCAGGATGACACAGAGAGGACCGGCGAGACTTACATGAACTGATGCTAAGTGAAATGAGCAGAACTAGGAGATCATTATATACCTCAACAACGATACTGTATGAGGATGTATTCTGATAGAAATGGAGTTCTTTGACAAAGAGATCTACCTCAGTTTCAACTGATCAAAGATGGACAGAAGCAAAGGACACTGGGAAATGAATATAAACTGTTTGCATTTTTGTTTTTCTTCCTGGGTTATTTTTACCTTCCGAATCCAATTCTCCCTGTGCAACAAGAGAACTGTTTGGTTCTGCACACATATATTGTATCTAGGATATACTGTAACCTATTTAACATGTATAGGACTGCTTGCCATCTGGGGGAGGGTGTGGAGGGAGGAAAGGGAAAAATCGCAACAGAAGTGAGTGCAAGGGATAATGCTGTAAAAAATTACTCTGGCATGGGTTCTGTCAATAAAAAGTTATTTAAAAAAAAAAAAAGAAGAAGAAGAAGAAGAAGCTTTGGCCTAAAAGGCTAAGAGAGGTTAATCAGCTTGCCTAGAGTCATAGAAGCATTCTATGTCAAAAGTAGGACTTTTCCAGGCATTAAAATCAACTTTCTATCAAAAAAAAAATGATTAACTAATTCTCTATTTACTATCTTTCCATTGCTATCAGTTTTCTAAACTTTATGAAAGGTGAGTTACAGGACACCTCTCAGGAAACTTTACAAAGAAATGAAGAGATATAGAGCTTGAAATACAATCTCTTCATTTTATAGATGAAGAATAAGAGACAGGGGAACAGTCTTGCTCAAGGCCATACTTGGCCTTCCAAGAAGTTTCCAATGTCTTTGAGCCCAGATCTTTTATATTCTTCTTCATCATTCTTCAATATTCTATTCTGTGTCTCCTCTCTTGTAGAAGGAGCCACCTACCCTTAACAGAGCAAAGTCCTCTATCCAATATTACCACAATCTGAGCAGAAATTTTTTATTATCCATCTGTTCTTATTTGATGTCAAAGCAGGAGCAATTGGTGATGGCAGCCCTCAGACCACAAGAATTTCAGATGGAGAAACAAGAATTGATTTTCATTTAAAATCTCATTATGCATTGTCTTTCTATAAAAGTGTTACGTGATTATTATGCACTTTTAATCCAGGTTGAGTTTTTTTTTTCTCTCTCTAAGAAATGTAGGGTCTAGATATCTTCCTATCCAAAATAAGCTTGTTTCGTCTACATTAAAACTTTGCTGATTAATTTATATTCACCTTCTTTGGTTATTTTTTCAATGAATGAAAATATTTAGCTGCCATGTCTTCAACTACACTAGTTTTCTATTAAGTCAACTTAATTGGCTGTTAATTAGGCCATTAAACTAGATTTTTGAAGGAATCAAGTCAACCAACACTTGTAAAAGTTTCTTAACTATCCACTTCATTTTCTTTTATTCCCTTAAATAACCTTGAAGCCTTTGACTGAATGGTTGCTCTGATAAGAAGAAATAATTTTATTTTGCAGTCCTCAGTCCATAATCATAAACAACACTCCATTTGTATCATTGTCAAATTTCTATTTCTTGTAATGTTTGCAAACCAGAAAAAATTGTTGAATGCAACTCGTCTTTTTCTTTTATTTTTAATTTGTTTTTTTATTAAATTTTAATTTACAGAATAAGATATTTTCATTACATAATATGAAAGATTGCCATTAAACAGCAAACTATTATTATAACTTGATATTCCTTTTAAATATATAATAAAGTTATATAAAATCAAATCTCCTTTTTTCCTTCCTCTCTGACCTAGAGATGGCTATATTAGACACATATACACGCACATATATGTAAACTCATTTTATATATACTTCTGGATGTTCTATATATGCTTTTTCTAGATGCAGATAGTGTATTTCTTCATAATGCTTTGCAGTTAATTTGGATATTTATAATGAAGAACAAAATGAGCAGAACTAAGAGAATAGTGTCTATAGTAATAGTAACTTTGAGCAAATAAATCATTTTGACTATTATAAACACCTGCATGTTTTATGACCTATAATGTAACTTCAGATATTCTAGAATTATATTCTGTGTTAGAGTTATTAAGACCACATTCATACCATACAATTACATCAAATTTTTGTTCTAACATAATAACAATCCTTTTTTTAAAAGCTGGTAGTGTTTCTATCTGAAGTATTCTTCCTTTTGACATTTTTCTTAGGCATTCTTTCAAAAAAAATAGTATAATTGTTGATAATGTGGTATAATATCCTCACAGGACAATAGGCAAGTGCAAAGTAACAGAACAGTGTCATATTAAAAACCCTTGACTAGCTCACACATGTCACATTAATTGAATTTTGAGTCAAATTAAATGTGACCCAGTGCCATTTTACAATTCACATTAAATTTCACATTATTTGAATTTGCATGACATGATTTAGCTGTATAGTATTTCCAGGAAATGTTTCATTATTATTAAAAAAAAAAAACTGGTTTTTCCATAAGCATTGGTAACCACTATACAGAAAGTAGCTATGTGTATGTTTATATATGTAAATATATGCATTATTCATGTATGTATATGTGTACTTGTTGTAGTTTGTTTGTTTTGGACTAGACTTGTGTTTTCATTGGTCCAGAATACTCCCATTGAAGAATTTCCTCTAATCCATATGGACCATTATGTGAATAAATGAATGAAATAATGAATAAATGGGTGAGCAAAAAGCATTTATTAAGTACTGTCTATGTGTAAAACATTGTACTAATTATTGTGCTGGTATTTTGTAGGCATTAAATAGATATTTATGGATTTGACTATATCAAGTTGTCAGGATTTAAATATAAGATCAAGTAGCTCAGATGTTGGAGGATTCAGACACAAATCACTGAAAAGTCCCCATGATCCTTAGGGTGAAGCAGCAAAGCAAATAATTGTTTTGTTTTGTTTTGTTTATTAGTGTTGTTTTCACTGAGAAAACCACACTCAATGCTGATGAACCATGTGATAATGTCAAGGACATTGGTGGTGAGAACTTTCTCTTCTAAGTCTTCAATATCTGGGGCTGAGATAATGGAACTACAGAGAGCCTCTAAAGGAGTTATCATGTATCTTCACAAAGATTGAGTGGAGATGGTCCAAAACCCTGAACCCAAGAGATCCATTAATAATAATATCTTTCAAAGCATTAACAAGGCTTGGTCCCCTCATCCACTGGCTCTTTAAGAAGGTAGTGGGTTAAGTGGTAGGCTGGTATGTTCTGCTTTATATCAATCTCCTTGGATGGCCTTGCTGATTCAACTGGGAAGGCTTGCCTCCATCATTGTTGGCAGTTGGTTAGTTACTGGAGATGACTCACATCTCCACGAGGTTTGTTCCCCTAAATCATGGCTCTGGGGGATAGGCTCAGTTGCTTGGAAACTTATACTCTGAAAGTTATCTGGGAAAATGAAAAGTTAACTGTCTTGTCCAGAGGCACAGAATTGAACCCAAGATTTCTTCAATGTCAATTCTCTGTCCTAGAAATCATATTGCTTCAATTCATTTTACTACAATTACGAATTATACTTTGCTTTTTATTAGTAAAGTCTTTTGATTCACTTTTAGAACTAGGCCAGCAACATTCCCCCTAGAATAGGAGGATAGCAGGATATGTCTTCTCTAATGATATCTACTCCCATTCCAATATATTCTCCCCATTTTTGTCCATCAGTGATTAATATTCCATTTAATTAGTTAACATCAATTTCAAAGTGATATTTGCTTTTGAGATACAGCAAGAACAAAAGTGCAAACATTTTATGCCACATTTTCTATGCCATTTCACTCCCTGTGAACAGGAGGCTCAAATTTAACATAGTTTTCTATATAACATTCATTCTACAAAGTTTATTTTCAAATACATCATATCTCTAGGCGGGTCCTTCTACCAGTGCCTTGATCCTGGAGCAGCTGGCCACAAAACCTGGCATAAATTCTGGTCCTGGGCCTCCTGGTAGTCCCCACTCTTGACATTTTGAAGTTATAAGGTTGTAACTACCTCTGATCTCCTTAATAAAAAAAAAAAAAGGAAAACATAGACAAGACAGAATGAAAAGAAATAACAAAGCCATGTGGTTTCCATCTTATGCTAGCTTTGGGTAAAAGAGGATCCATGGAAATATCAGCACCCAAAGGCAAACAGCAGCTCATCCTTCTTCTACAAAGCTGAATAACCAGGAAAGAGTTAATCAACAATTCTCCATCCACATGGTTAGCATCTTGGAGCAGTGGCAGAATTTTTGCTTTTTTGTCTTCCCATGAGAGTGGTTTTCTACACAGGATTAACATTATAAACTCAGGACTACTCATAACCAAAAAGGTCAACTTATAAATAAACAGGATAACTTCTACATTTATCACCTATCTCCTCAAAAAATGATACGGAGAATTGATGCTGAGTGAAATGACCAGGACCAGGAGATTATTATATACTTCAACAACAATATTATATGATGATCAATTCTGATGGACGTGGCCATCTTTAGCAATGAGATGAACCAAATCAGCTCCAATAGAGCAGTAATGAATTGAACTGGCTATACCCAGCAAAAGAACTCTGGGAGATGACTATGAACTATTACATAGAATTCCCAATCCCTATATTTTTGTCCATTTGCATTTTTGATTTCCTTCACAGGCTAATAATACACTATTTCAGAGTCCGATTCTTTCTGTACAGCAAAATAACTGTTAAAACATGTATACTTATATTGTATTTAATTTGTACTTTAACATATTTAACATGTATTGATCAACCTGCCTTCTGGGGGAGGGGATGGGGGGAAGGAAGGGAAAAATTGTAACAAAAGGTTTGGCAATTATCAATGCTGTAAAATTACCCATGCATATAACTTGTAAATAAAAAGCTATTAAAAATGATATAAAATATCCATACAGTGCAAACTAACCCACTTTCTTCCATGAAATGTCATCTCAGTTTTTCTAAGACTTCTGGACTGTATGTTGTCTTGGAATGTCCTTGGAGGGCTCTGTTAATGATAAGATGACAAAATAAAACCCCAAGTTCTTTCAAAAAACAGGAAGAAAGATAATAGGGTAGGAACATTATTCAAACTTTGTTTTCTTCATTTGTAACTTATGGTCTCATTCTCGGAAACCATTCTGACTTCCAAAGCTTGTTCCACTTTTGGTTCCAAAGCATTCTCTAATCAGAAATCAGGGTACTTCCATTACACTCCATCATGGCATTCCAGAAGTAGATGCTCTAGCCTCTCCAAAAGGAGATAGCATTACACCTACCTACACACACCTTGTGTGGAAAATGCCGTACTGTAACCTAGATTTCTAGAGTCATATATAATCAAATTCTTCAAAAACAGAAAGCATATGCTACTGCTCACTACCTAAGTTTATTTCACTTTTGTGAATATCTGAAAATATTCAAATCAATAATAATTTATTAAGTACCTACTATGTGCCAGATAATTTATGGATATTGTGATCCAAAGACACTAATTTGGGATATTGGTGGCTACAAAAATCACCAGCTATATGTAGTCTCTTCATTTAGAATTTGTAAAATTTGACATATATGCAAGGTCTTTTAAAGACTGACTCAGACTGGGAGCAACTAAAATAATATATCATTCAGTTATGTTAAATCAACTATGATCTCTGTGAGAGCAACCTAGAATTTAGGGAACACTTTATCATGAATTTGTTGAGCCCAATTTTACCCATGGTCTGATAGATCCACCTATCTCCCCTAGCCCAGAATGGTGTGTAGTAATGGGAGAGGGGCAGGAGAATGATGTTGAAGAAAAAAGAGAATATAAAGTAAAATGAAGCATATAATCAAACTCAATCTGCTGAAACAAATTATAACTAATCAATAGTCACTTATTAGGTATTTTATGTGGCGGCCACTGTCCTGAGAATATAAATGCAAAAATGAAGCTCTCTCTGTCCTGAAGAATGCAATAATCAATGTCCACAGATTATATTCAAAATGAACACCAGATAATTTGGGAGAAGGAAGAGGAGCTAGAAGCTGAAAAGATCAAAGAACTTTTTCTGTAGATGTGAGGGAATTAAGGTAGAAATGAAGGTATTGAGGGAATTAGGACAATAAATGGTAGTGAGAATTAAGTGATTCTATCTTGTGACTCAGTTCTAGAATTAGCTCAGTTCCCTTTCTATTCTATTATGGGTCTAGTCCAAATTCTGTGAGTCCTGTAAGAAAATCTTTTTCAGTGATGGGAATTAGGAGAAAATCTTATTGTATTGCTTGCACAGCTAGGAAACTAGACGGCCTTCCCCTGCTACTTAGGACCCAAGCCATGATGAACAGAAACCCAGTCAAACCCAAAGATTGATTGAAGGAATCTTCTCACAATTATAAATCTCAAGCACCCTTTGAAAACTGGCCCATTTCCATGTTTCCTTGATTGTTTACAGATACTGGTAAAATTTCTCTTTTTCTGAATTCAAGAAATTACACCTGTTTGCTCTCTTCCTCCTAACTTGGAAGTTCCTTAATCTTTCATCCAAATTAGATATCAAATTATGTAATGCATTTTTTCTTTTTAATTAATTGGTTTTATTTGGTTAATTATTTTTAGTGTTATCAAAATCTTTCTCTCCCTTTTTGAGAGTCCAGGTCTAAGCTGAGGAGATCTTGCCCTTCTTTATTATGCAGTTGGCATGCATGGCTTGATAAATCAATATGCTCAGGAGATTGAACCTTTGTTTTCCTCAATCATTTCATCTTTTACCTGCCACAGAAGATAGAGCTGGATCTGTCTCATAGAAAACAAGAGATTCCAACAGGTGCAAGCAAGAGGGCAATGAGATGCTCTGATAGGGGGCATTGACTGACTTAAGATCAGTCAGTCTGACTTCTGAAAGACCTTGTGCTCAATACACCTCTTTATCAGGCACTCCAAACTGGATTTGTTGTTTTGACATAAAATCATTCATTTTATTAGGCAGTGGAAAGTGGGAGAAGACGGTTTTGTTTTACATAATAGAGTTGCAGCTGGTGGGAAATGGATTTATTAATTTTCAATCAAACCCGGAATAAGTATCATAACTGGAAATTATCTTTTTTAAAGTAATCTTTCCCTACTTTCTTCTTCACTGCTACTGACTTCTACTAATACCTCATGTCAGTAGGAGAGTTTCTCTGCAATCTCAATAATGAGTCAGCATTTTGTCTTGGGAAACTGGAGAAAATTTGATTATGCTTCTAAATAACCCTCGTACATGATTTTCCAAGGTGCTAACAAATTGTCATTCTAAATTTATAGATCTTTTCCATGGCAGATATCATTGGATGAGGATTGTTTTGAATTTTACTTTTGTGTCCTGAACACATTTATTACAGAGGGATTTGCATATAACAGTCCTTTCATAATGTTTGTTGAACTGGATTCTATTAAATATTCTTTTGCCATCTTCTTCTTTCCCTGCTCCTAAATGTCAAAAACCAGGTGGCTGGATCACAAAGAAGTCTGAGCTGATTAAGATAAAGTCCTTGTCTATGTTTTTTTTTTTTTCTTTTGTTTTCCCTCCCCATCCCCAATAGCTGAGTTGGGAGTCTAACCTTCCCAAAATGACCGTGCACTGTCAAAATGAGACACTTTAATTTAAATAATAAATAAGCTCCGCATTTTACCTTTAGCTCTGCTTCCCACAAAACATTTGCACCTGGCCTGGTTTCCAGGATGTTTGTGACACCATCCACGAGTACAGTGTAGGATTGTCCTTGATTTATTAAAGTAATGAATTAGTTTTATTGTAAGTGATTAAATGTATTTTACTTTTTAAGGCACAAGAAGTAGAAAAGAAGAGCATCGTTACCATCTGAAAATAACTAGAAAGATAAGTTCATTAACTTGCCTACACTTGCGCATCATAAAAACCTTGTTAAAAATTACTCCCTAGCCTGCTGTATTAGCTTCTTTATGAGGTAATTTCTCCAGACAGTAATAAGATTTTTCTTTTACTCTCCAGTGCATATTAAACCCACTAATCTTCTTTTATAAACTATAGTTTCAGCCACTTTCTCGATTTACTCACTTTAAAGATACACTCCTATTAATATTAAAGGTAGCAAATGCAGATATGAACTTTGTAAAACATTCTCTGGGATTTACGACACAATCTTGCTCTCTCCCTCTTTTACTCCCTCCCTCCTTTTTTCCTCTTTTTTTTTCTCTGTCTGTCTGTCTCTGTAACTCTGTCTCTGTGTGTCTGTGTGTCTGTCTGTCTCTCTGCTTCTCTCTGTCTTTCTGTCTCTATCTCTCTGTATCTCTCTGTCTCTCAGTCTCTGTCTCTCTTTTTCTCTGTACCTATCCATCTCTGTCTCTGTGTGTCTGTGTGTCTGTCTGTCTCTCTGCTTCTCTCTCTTTCTGTCTCTGTCTCTCTGTATCTCTTTTTCTCTGTACCTATCTGTCTCTTTCTCTGTCTCTGTCTCTCTCTGTCTCTCTGTCTGTCTGTCTCTCTGCTTCTCTCTGTCTTTCTGTCTCTATCTCTCTGTATCTCTCTGTCTCTCAGTCTCTGTCTCTCTTTTTCTCTGTACCTATCCATCTCTGTCTCTGTGTGTCTGTGTGTCTGTCTGTCTCTCTGCTTCTCTCTCTTTCTGTCTCTGTCTCTCTGTATCTCTTTTTCTCTGTACCTATCTGTCTCTGTCTCTGTCTCTCTCTGTCTCTCTGTCTCTCTGTCTCTCTGCTTCTCTCTTTCTGTCTCTATCTCTCTGTATCTCTCTGTCTCTCAGTCTCTGTCTCTCTTTTTCTCTGTACCTATCCATCTCTGTCTCTGTGTGTCTGTGTGTCTGTCTCTCTGCTTCTCTCCCTTTCTGTCTCTGTCTCTCTGTATCTCTTTTTCTCTGTACCTATCTGTCTCTGTCTCTGTCTCTCTCTCTCTCTCTCTCTGTCTCTCTGTCGGTCTGTCTCTCTGCTTCTTGTTGTCTTTCTGTCTCTGTCTCTCTGTGTCTCTGTGTCTCTCTGTCTCTGTCTCTCTTTTTCTCTGTACCTATCCATCTCTGTCTCTGTGTGTCTGTCTCTCTCTCTCTCTCTCTCTCTCTCTCTCTCTCTCTCTCTCTCTCTCTCTTTCTCTCTTGTCCCTACTTTACAGTAGATTACAATAGCATAAAAGGGACAAACCAGCAGCAAATGTCAACTATGTCTCTTGATCAACCACATGAACCAGGTTTCCCTAGAATCCATTCCCTAACCCATCCATTACATGAATGAATTGCTGACACATTTTCTACTGTCAGATAAACATGGGATGGGAAGACTCAGTTCATTGAAATTAAAAAAAAAATACTGTTTTCACAGGAACTAAGCAGATGTTACAAAGTGATAGATTTGGGATATAGATGATTTGGAGAAAAACTATCAGGTAGCCATTTCTACTTGTGGATCACACCATCAAGTAGCAAGAAAGTCTTCTAAAAGTATCTAACTAGACTCAAAATTAAACATTTCAGAAATTGAAGCTCAGACAGCTTGATAATATCCTTTTAAAATGCTTTCTAAACATCTCTAAATTGTCTAATATTTATTTGACAGAAATATAAGTCCAGATTAAAAATGAACAATGCTAATGTTCCATTTTTGGCTTTATATAAAGTTATTATTATATTTCCCCCTTTATATTCAAATTCTAACAACAATTTCTTTTACTCCATTTGATTCTATGACTGTGTCTACAAATGGAAAATTCCAAGAAATACAAGGGCCATCTAGCTCTTCCTGAGGATTGTGTGATGCTATGGGAAGAACATTGTTTAGGAGACTGGTTTCAAATGCTCACTGCCTCTTATTTCTTCTGTTATTTTGGGAAAGACACTTTAACTTTTGGAACCTCATGTTCTTCTATAAAATTGGGATATAAAATTAAATGGCTTTTTAGATTCTTTTCAACTCAAATCTATGATCTTTTTATTGAATGACAGGAAAACTGAGGACACAAAAATATCTTTTTTTTTTTCCTTCTATTCTGGTTGCCTGAATGAATTTCATTGGCTCAATACTAATAATTTTGCCAGGATGACTGTGCAAGTTTCCATTTGTATTTGTGAGACACAATTGCAATATCCTGTATCAGTAATTTCAAGAAAATTGAAAGACAAAATAGTCACCTCTTACAGATGGACTCATTTGAGACTCTCTGTTATGTCTTATACTTATTCAATCCAGTGATATAGTAGACTAAACCTCAGATTTGGAGGCAGAGGACCTGAATTTGAATTACAGCTTTGCTAATTACTGTCTGTATGACCTTTGGCAAGTTTTTTTTTAATATCTCTCGAATTCAGTGTTAGTATCTTAAAAATCAGGGCATTTGATTCCTAAGGTCTGTGCCAGCCTTAAATGTATGTTGTTATAAAGGAAAGAAATTAGACTGTAACCAAGAATAATATCAAAAGACAAGAAAAAATGGAAATTACCAAGAAATGTTCTCTTTCACACTTTTTTCATTACTCTCTAATTTCTTACTACAGTTAAGAACTCATAATTATACTTTTGAAAATGCTATTATCATTTACTTTATTGAGTTATTAAACTCTGCCTGCTATTTACATAAGTTAGGAAATATCATTGCTAAATAAAATGAAATGACACTAGTAATCATGGAACCAAATAAATCCATGTTGTCCTTCAGCAAAATTGCTTTTGGAAGCTTTGAACTTAAGGAGGAAATGTCAAGATATTGAAAATTGGATGTATCAGGGCAAATATTTGGCCAACTTGCTTTTTTACTCTCAGAAGTACCCTAAAAGTTGCCAAGACATACTTTTCCTTTCTAATAAAGATAGAGCCAAATTGTTTTGCTTCCTATTTCCTATACAAAACATTTTATTTCTCACCTCCATGTTTTTGCAAAAGCTTTCCCCATGCCTGGAGTCTATACTACTCCTCATTCATATAACTTTCTTTTTTAATGTCTAGATCTTTTCAAAATTAAGCTGAAATGTCACCTTCTATTAGGACCATTTTCAAACCTGCTACTTGGTAATGATCTTCACCAATCACCACAAATTTCTTTAGATTTATTGTGTGCATATTAATACCTACTTATCTGCAGAGAGGTTATATTATTTTACCTCTGACGTCATCTGTAGGAAAATATAAACATCTGTGGACAGGACAGTCTTCCTTATTAAGTTTGTATTATATGGTGGCTGGCACATAGTTTATCAATAAAGAAGCAGTAGCATAAACTTGTCCCATATTTTTCATATTAATCTTATGAGTTTTCATGTTCTCAGGCTTAACAAATTATTCCCTCATTCCATTTCTCATATTCCATTTTCATTCCTCTGTTGTCTTGGTCTTCAGCTTAATTCCCCCATCTTTCAATTCCCATAGACTTTCTCTACTACCACATGTCTGAGTCTGCAATATTTAGAGTTCTCTGTGTTGGGATTTCTGGGTCTTCAGAAGATTTCCTTGAGCATGATCATTTCTTTCTTTAAACAACTTCTGGTATCTCTTTCATATTCTCTCTTACCATTTAGGTCATATTCTTTCATGGGTCCAAGTGAGTCATGCTTCTTATCATTGATGATTTCCTTACTTTGTCCTTGATGTCTAATCATATCTTTATAAGTTCACTATTAATAAATGGTCATTTAATCTTATTGACATCATTATTCTTGACCAATGTAGTATTTCCAGTCACTTTTCCTATAACTGCCATCACTCTATAAGTTCTATGAAACTGGAACAATGAATTGACTGCTAAAGCCAGTACTTTCTTTAATCTCATTCCCAGGCTTTGTTCTAACCCTTTCTTCCAATCAATGCTTTTGAAGATCAGCTTCTTCCAGTCTGAAATGGTATTTATCTCTCCTTGTAAACAATAAGCTTTCAGAATATGGATTTGCATTTCAAAAATTGATGCGGGTAACGCCATGGCAACAGTTCATCCTTCCCATGGAGCCACAAGGAAAGTTGACTTCTATAGCAAGGGGTGAGACTTGATAAAATAATAGTTTCTCAGAAAGAAATCCAAAGAAATTCTAATGAGTGCTATATGAGAATTAAGAAGAATTAGAAAAGATCACCATTCAGTCAGTCAATCAGCAAACATTAAGTGTCTGAAATACCCAACACATGGCCAAAACAAAAATCAAATGGCCCTTACCTTCAATGAGCTCAAATTCTTTTGAAAATTAAGAATTCAACAAATACACAGACAGATAAAAAATACATTTGTGTGAAGTGAATTCTGGAGAGAAGATGAGAGCATTAATGTCTGCAGAGATATTGATATTAAGAGCTACAATTCTCAAGCCAACCCTTAAAGGAGACTAAGACGGGGTACTAAGAAAAAATAATATTCCAGGGGGAAGCTAGGTGGTACAGTAACTAGAGCACCAGCCCTGAACTCAGGAAGACCTGAGTTCAAATCCAGCCTCAGAGACTTAATACTTCTAGCTATGTGACCCTGGGCAAGTCACTTAACCCCAAGTGCCTCAGCTGAAAAGAAAAAAAATATTCCAGGTGAGAACAATGTGCACCAAAGCCTAGAAACAGGAAATAGAATGGCATGTGTATAGGAAAAACTAATAAGACAATTTGACTGCAGGATAAAATGTAGAAGGAACATAATATAAAATTATGTAATCTTTCTGAGCTTCAAAAGTAGGATTAGGTGATCTTTTACAATCATTTGGAGTTTTAAAGTTGCCCAATTTTAAATTATACTGTGCCATCTTAGTCAGAGTCAAACTATAAAGCAAAAGATAGATTCTTATTAAGTCAATAATGCATGCATTTTCATGCATTTATATGTTAAATGCATTATGCATTATTTATATGCTTAATGTAGAGACAGAAGGTCATAGAGGATAGAAGACTAGGTTCAGAGTCTCCCTCATGGTCTCCATTATGGTAAAATGGGAAGAGTTTTAGAGCTATAATAAGATCTAAATTCAAGTTCTTTCTCTTGATTATCATTACTAATATGAATCTAGGAGATTT
This sequence comes from Antechinus flavipes, assembly GCF_016432865.1. NCBI lineage: Eukaryota > Metazoa > Chordata > Mammalia > Dasyuromorphia > Dasyuridae > Antechinus > Antechinus flavipes. The sequence goes on from NC_067400.1 coordinate 45,435,250, forward strand.
CTTTAATCTCAATATGCCCCAAGTAATTCCTCACTTACTTAAGAGGGTTGTTAGAAGGCAATTGGATAGTATGCCGGGTCTAGAGATAGAAAGACCTAAGCTCAAAGTTCACTTACAAGCTGTGTGAACAAATGTCATTTAACCTCTGTTTGTTTCAGTTTTCTGATCTGTAAAATGGGAATAATAATATCACCACACCCTCCCAAAGTTATTGAGAGGATCAAATGACATAATAATTGCAAATCACTTAGCATATTTAGCAATGCCTGATGGGTGATAAGTGCTACATAAAGTTATCTCTTATCATTATCATGCCTGCCATCTGTTTGAGGAGAGATTTCTCATGCAGGAATCTGGGTAACTCCCCACAACAATGAAGTCACTGATCCTTCCTCTCCAAGTATATTCTGTCTGGACAAAGATAAGACAGAGACAGAGTGGGGTAGAGAAAGAGAAATGTGTGTGTGTGTGAGAGAGAGAGAGAGACAGAGAGAGACAGAGAGACAGAGAAAGAGAAATGAGAGAGAGACAGAGAAACAAGAGAGAAATGAGAGAGACAGAGAAACGAGAGAGAGAGAGAGAGAGAGAGAGAGAGAGAAGAGAGAGAGAGAAATGAGAGAGAGACAGAGAAAGAGAAATGAGAGAGACAGAGAAACGAGAGAGAGAAATAAGAGAGACAGAGAAACGAGAGAGAGAAATGAGAGAGAGACAGAGAAAGAGAAATGAGAGAGAGACAGAGAAATAAGAGAGAGAGAGAGAGAGAGAGAGAGAGAGAGAGAGAGAGAGAGAGAGAGAGAAAGCGCATTCCAGGCAAGTGGAGCAGCCTTTGCAAAGACTGGGATGAAGGATGGAATGTCACACAAAACTACAATTGATTTAAATCAGTCTTGCCTTTTTAAAAACAAAGTAAGTGGACTTCATCAATATGACCTGTTTCTTTTTCAATGTTCATGTTTTTCCTAATGACAGATGGGCATATTGGTCTGTTGTACTGCTTACCCACAGACTTAACTGTACATGACATTTGAGAAAAGATATGCTACAATAATCAAAGGATTGACTCCATGATTGAAAATATGCTTTTTATCTTAGCTTGCTACTCCCTATTTGAGGGTACAATTGTTGGGGAGAGCCCCAAAAGAGTCTATGACCACATTAGAGCCTTGCATTCACTAGTTACATTTGCTTACCACATTAAAGGTGCCCTTTTTAGTGGAGTGTTTTATTCTGGAATTTTTGAAGGATACATGATGCCAAACAGAATATTTATAACAAACCTTTCAAGGTTCATCCTCATCTATTTTCACCCTCAAAGGTCATTTCATAAAAGAGATCAAAAGGCAGCTCATTCCAGGCCAGCTCTGCAGGTGGTCAGAGGCAGATTAAGTACTAACAGAATACTGAAAAAGTACAAATCTGGATGACTTGTTTTATACAGTTCTATAAAATAGTGTCTTCATTACAACGCAACATAATTACATATATGAAGTAGTTTAATTATAAATGATATAATGAAAAAGCATTAAAAATGATCAGAAAGAAAACTTACCAAGTGGGCTTTCTGTGCATCTCATTACTAAGGACATCTGACTCTTTCAGGGGTTTAATGTACATTCAGCAGCCCAACAGGACAAGATGGCCCCATCCTGCCCAGGGAATGGCTTTGTCCCAGGCAGATGTTCTTTAGAAGGATGAGCACTTTAAGTCACGCTGGCTTCTTGTGTTTCTGCTTTCACGTGGCTGTTCCAAGTTCCTTCCATATGACTACTCTAGTCAACCAATGCCAGTTGCTTTTAGCCAGAATAAAATATTCTTTCCTATGTTTAGCTTTTAAAGTTGCATAAAACCTGGGACCATTGTGCTTTTCCAGTCTTTTTGGAGATCGTTCCACTTCCTGTACCTGGTGATCCAGCCAAATTGGTCTTCTCTATATTCTTCATTCAAAAGTCATCTCCAATCTCCATGTCTTTCCATTGATTGTCTCCATGTCCAGAATGAATTCCCTTCTTATAATTACCTTACAATCCTTCTCTTCCATTAAGATGTAGTTCAGATATAGTCTTCTGTATATATTTTCTTGATTTCCCCACTAGTGTTCTTCCTCTCATAATATCTTGCATTTAACTGTTCCATATGTCTGTATTTATTTATTAACCTTATAGTCAAGGTTATTATTGTATATATTTTATATGTGCTTGTCCCTCACATTAAAATGTAGTAAACTCTGTGAATAGGGATCATTTTATGTGCTTGCATTTCTAGCACCTTGTATAAGTGGTCTTTCATATATATTTCTTGGTTTCATAGACTCATATTTATTGATTTATAAGTTCATTGATTTCCTGTCTAAATAAACAGAAAGCTCTTCACTGTGTAATTGACCATTAGTTGAATAACAGTATTGTGAGGAATCCTCTTTTTCTCATCATTGGTGAGGAAAAGCATTTTCACATGAAGTTGAATATATTACAGCATTGGAATAGAATGAATAAAAAAGGGGAGAGAAAGAAGAAAGGGTTGGTAAATGTTCTCATTTCTGAGCTAAAAAAATGACAAAAGGGATCCTTTTCTCATAAATGACAAAGAAACATCTCCAGGGGAGGAAATGGTATTTTATTTTCCTTAAATGCAGGGGAAACAGTTATTCCTGAGAAATATCAATGCTATTAAAATGTTGGACTTTTGAAAAATAAAACTCAACCTTTTATCCTTGCTGAATTTCTGAGGTGGTTAAAAATATGAAATCATGTAAATAACACAATTGTTATTATAATGATAACTAGGACAATATTACATCCACAGAAGAGTCTTAATAATTGTTGACTTACTATCAAGCAACAAGCAATTATTTTTAAATAATATTTTATTTTTCCAAATACATGCAAAGATAGCTCTCAACATTCTCTTTCTGCAAAACCTTGTGTTACCTTTTTTTTTTTTCTTTTTCTCCTCTCCTTTCCCGTTTTTAAGACAGCAAGCAATTTGATACCAGTAAACATGCAAATCTTCTAAACATATTTCTATATTCGATATGTTGGACAAAAAAATTTCAGATCAAAAGAGAAAATAAACATAAGAAAATAAAAAAACAACCAAACAACAACAATTAAAAGGTAAAAAATACTATGCTTTGATCCACAGTCAGTCTCCATAATTTTCTCTTTGGATGTGGACAGCACTTTCCATCACAAGTCTATTGGAATTGCCTTGAATTACTCGTGGTTGAAAAGAGCCACATTCATCACAGTTGATCATCACATGATCGAAACAATAAATTATTAAATTGATTGTGTGACATGGGAGACACTGAACCCCACAGCATGTTATGTCCTTTTCAAAGAAGATACTGTGCTCTATGAGCAAAGCAGAATTGAATTATCCCAAAGGAAACATGAAATTAGAGAAACTACTCCATATGTTCATATGGACTATTTGTGTCCAATTTGTGGTAGAGCATTCCAAATCTGTAATGGACTAATCAATCACATTTGGACACACTGTAACTTGACTCTAATATAGTGAGATAATTTTGGTCCTCTTCAAGAACGATGGACAACAACTGGCCAACTATATGCAACACAGTACTAAGCACTGGGATCCAAAGAATGAGTCAATCCATAATCTCCAGGAGTTGATATTGTAATTGAGTGGTCACAAATGTTCAATATGTATTTAATAGACACATTTGAGGGGCAAGATACTGTGCTATGAAAAGGTAAAAGCAAAATAGTCTTTATTCTCAAAGACCCTACATTATACAAAGCAGAAAATATAAAATGCTTGGAAGATGGACAGAATGTTCACAATCTGGGGAGCATTAGAGATGATTTTCTGTTGGAGGGAGAACCCCTAGGTTAAGCCTGATTCTTATAATCTCCTCTGCTTAACCATCTTGATTGGCCTTTTCTGAACACTCTCCAACTTGTGGGAATTTTATTACCCTACATGTCCATTTATTATTTTACAAAACTGTAATTTGAAGCCTTCAAGATACAGCGATTTACAATATTAACCTTGATAATGAAGGTAAAAAACACATTTTCACTGAGATTAAATTGTCAGAATAGTTGAAGGAAACATATTTTCTCTTCAGAACCCCATAAAGTTCAAAATTCGGTTTAAAATTTAAATATATATAAATATAAATATATATAAATAAAAAATATTCTCTGAACACTTTCCAGCATAATTCTACAAAGGATAAGTAATTTCATCTCTGTGGAATATTCCTGGTATGGAAAATCCTTCCACTGCCACAAACTGCAAAAACAAAAACAGAAAAAAGTCTAATAGATCAGAAAAAATGAAAATTAATAAAATAATACATAAAACACATTTAAACTCTTGATGTGCTCAATAAAAAGGAGATCTTTATTGTTATCATTTTTCTTCACAAAGGCTATATTCATTATATCATTTTAGCCCAATATTTTAATGCGGTAAGAACATAAGTCATCAATTAATGACCTTACATTGTATAAAAAGCCTTTGGAAGCCATTCTACTACCAAGCCAGTCTAATTTCTCCCATAGTTTTCAAGGATGAAAGGATCAAGGTAGAGTTGGAGTTTTTTAAATATTGGGAAGAGTCAGGCAAGTCTGGGAGTCATTGGAGAGAGAACATAAACATAAAAAATCAATAAGCATATCAACTACCTCCTATGTGCCAAGCATGTATTAAGAGCGAGGGATACAAAAAAGGCAAAAGGCAGTCCCTGCTCTTAAAGAGCTTGGGAACTAAAGAAGAAAAAGATGTTTGCTTGAGCAACATCCTCAAGGAAGTGGGAAGAGTTGGCATTAAGTGTAGATAAAGGAAGTAACATGAATGAAGAGGACGGATATTATTTCTATTCATTCATAGGTTAAATTTTACTAATAGGTATTTCATTTAGGAAAAAAATATATTAACTACAGGCTATTATCCAATTATCTAAAATTGCTAAAGAAAAAAAAATTCAGAAAAAAGCCCAACAATTACTTTTTGCTTTTTAATCTAACTACATATTTTTGTGAGAGTTGATCAGAAATTTTTCATATAAAATATGTACCAAAATATTTTCATGACTACAGTCAAATATGAATGTTATGTAGTCAACTATTATTCAAGTGATTAGGAATTTAGCTATATTTTATAACTAAAAATAAAAAGAATTCATTGGATTTAGGGTTGAAGTCTTTAAAAAAGGAGGGTCCCAAATATATATATATATATATATATATATATATATATATATATATATATATATATATATATATATATATATATATATGCAGTTTAGAATATATCATAGTAAAGCAACAGAGAAGTAGCCACATCCAAGCTAAGTTAACTTCAGGGTTTATTAAGTAATGAGGAAACTTTGGTCCAACTTCTATAGTCAAAAAGGTAAGTCAAAAGAGGAATTATGCAAAACCTTTGGTCAGAAGTCATTTTCTGCATGTTTTACAGACAAACCAACCTGCCACCTGCTAGGTAATGGGAATTTTATTACCCTACATGTCCATTTATTATTTCATAAAACTGTAATTTGAAGCCTTCAAGATATAGTGACTTACAATATTGCCCTTAATAATGAAGGTAAAGAACACATTTTGGCTGAGATTAAATTGTCAGAATAGTTGAGGGAAACATTTTCTCTTCAGAACCACATAAAGTTCAAAATTCAGTTTAAAATTTAAATATATTATTCTGAAGTATTTGTTTTGTTATCACATGCATATATGACATCCCACCAAAAAGTGCATTATATTTACTTTGGATACATTTTGTAGGGAAGCAATCTTAAATAGTGGTTACAGAGCCAGCCTCACAGTCAGGAAACCCTGGGTTTAGACCTGTCCTCTGACATATGACTTCTACTGGCTTTGTGACTCTGGGGATATAATTTTACCTCTCAAGTCTTCAAGCAACTTTCTATTATCAGTTACAGAGTATCTACTGACATGTATTAATAGAGAAAATTTCATAATTGAGGTTTTCCACCTCAGAGAAGCTTTATCAAAAAAGAAAAAAAAAGAGAGAGAAATACATATATTTGTACAGATGGATGAAAAAAATATTATTGACAATATATAAAGCTAAGCACTGGGAATACAAATAGAAAGTCAAGATAGGCTTTATTCCTGAGGAACCAACATTATAATTAAAGGAAATTATACATAGGAGGGTCTAATGTCATCCCCATTGATAAAACCATACCTTCATATCAGTCTATCTCCCTATCAATTGTATAGTTAAAAATAAATAAATAAATAAATAAATATATAAAATGCTCATCATGTACCAGGCAGTAAGGGTACAAAAACAAATATGGAAGTCCCTCCTTCAAGAGATTTCCCTTTTGTTAAGAGAGGAAGGAAAGGTTTAACAGTACATGTACACTGTTGCATGCTAAAATCATGGGAATTGTCCAGTCAACCTTTCTGGAGTAATCTTACTTTGCCTTTTTGTAGAAACTTCAGGGAGAAAGCTAGTAGTTTTTGCTTTGCATCCAACTACTCTCTATCCACCCATATATTCATCCATCCATTCATCCAATCTTCTATTCATCTATCTATGTATCATCTACAGATGATATCTATAGATAAATATACCTATGAATATGGCTATGGATATGGATATAAAATAGCACACATGTAGATATGCTCATTCATATATGTATATTGTATATATAGTAATGTACAGTGTTCACACAGTGCATGTACACATAAATGCATGCATATATGCATATGTATACATTATACATATAATTATGCACACATAATATATTATATTTATATATGTATATATACATACATAATCACATATGTGTATATATATATATATATACAAACATACACACACACATATATATTATGTTTGTATATCTGTGCATATATTGCCTCCCCACAGTAAAGTGTTAAATTTCTGAGTTTCATTTTCCTTTTCATCTATATTAGTACAGTGCCTTCTACCTAATAGGTACTTAATAAATAAGTATTGAAAAGGATTGAATAAGATAGGGGTGAAATACAACATATATATGCATATATATGGGTTTCACAGCTTATAAAAAACTCTCACAGATATTAACACATTTCAACTTCACAATCATGTGCTGTAGATAAGACAGTTATCAGTAGATGCTCAAACGTTTGATGCATTGTGTAATTCCGGGGGAAAAGTTTTACCTTGATATTGCTTTAAAGCCAATATGGCAGAGAATAGAGAGATTTTAGTGTGGACTCTTCTTGGCTTCTCTTAAATCAACATCAAATCAAGTCTCTGAACTGGTTTTAGAATGACAAAACCCACAAATATTTGGAGTGTAACAAATTTCCAACAAAAGATATTTTGGAAGAAAAGGTTTGTTTCAATTGAGGTGGGGGAGTTGAGGGGGAGGCATCCGAGCACAGGCTCGGAGCAGGCACCCAGGATGGTAGGTCTAGTCTGTAGGGAAATCTACCAGGAGGTGCTTAGCCAAAACACAGCAATGTTGGCTACTCTGTCCTAGTTCAGAAGCTAGTGGAACAGCAGATTTAGCTGTGAGACATCCAGCACAAATATAAAAGGCAAATAATGAGCCCTGAACCTCAGGATCATGTGGGACTTGGCCATACCCAACTAGCACAGGAAGAAAGTCAGCAGTACCGGTCCCAGGGCAGCACAAAGCACTGTCACCTGTAGAGGAAACTTGGGACAATCTCTTTTGCCCTCAGAGCAGACCAACCTTTAAAAATGAATAAAAAAAGGAAAAAAAAAAAAAACTCTAACCATAGATAGCTTTATGAAGACAGAGAAGAACAGACCTCAAACACCGAGGATACTAAAGGCAAATCTCCAGATGAAGGGTCCCCATTTCACAAGACTCTCTTGGAAGAAGGGTCTTAAAAGAAAAATAGGGAAAGGAAATGAGAAATATGGCAGGAGAGTTTGGGAAAAAAAACAGAAATTATCTGAAGAAAAGTCCTTTAAAATATATTTAGAGAAATGGAAAAAATATGTGTGTGTGTGTGTGTGTGTGTGTGTGTGTGTGTGTATAACTCCTTACAAAAGAAATGTGATGAAATGGAAAAAGCATGTAACTTTTTTACAAAATCAATTTGAGAAAATGGAAAAAAGAAACAAGTTCATTGAAAAATAGAATTTGTGAAATGGGAAAAAAAATGAACAAAACAACTCATTAAAAAGCTCATTGGGCCAAATGCAAAAGGAGATTTAAAAAGTTAACTGAAGAAAATAATTCACTAAAAATTAGAATTGAACAAACGGAAGTGAATTTTCTCAATGAGACATCAAGAATCAGTCAAACAACCCCCCAAAGATAACTGGGTTAGATACAACTTATAGTCTATAGTACTTGTGAGCTTTTCAAGGGAATAAACATTGTGATCATTTTGTAAATCATAGAATGCCATGAGCACATGGTAAATTACATAGTCAAGATCCAAAAGAGCTTTGACAACCCTTAGGATGTTATGTTGACTCTAATAAGGTGAAATAAATAGGGATATAGATATAGATATAGATATAAAGCATCACAATTGGGTTAAAAATGTTTCTTAAATAGAAGATGAGGGGAAATACGGCTAGCTAACTAGTTTGTCTGAAAAAGATCTGGGAATTTTAGTGGGTTATAGGATTCCCGTGATCAAGAGTATGATAGTATAACCAGAAAAAATTGTAATAATATCCAATATCCAAATTGTAATGATATCCAATAATATGTAACATCCAAGATAGTCCCTCTGGCTTGTGTTCTAGTCAGGCAATGGAAGGACTATTTCATTTTTGTTTTGGTACCTCCAGTGCTTAGCATGATACTTGTATGTAATAGACTCAAAACAAAATGTTTGCTGAATAGGATTATAAGAATCTTTTCCCTGATTCACCTGGGGGAGTTCAATTCATGTTTACCTAACTGTACTATAGTACAAAAACATATAGGTTTTCATAATAAAGTACATTCTTTGACGACATCTCCTATTATCCTAACATGGCAAAGCATTTTCCCCTAACACAGTTTTGTGAGGTGGGTAGTATAGATATTATTCCCAATTTAGAGATAAAGAAACTAACCTTTTCCTTATTTTATGGACACACAAACTAATATCCCTTTACCTGTAAAACAGATGATTGTTTTGTTACTGTTATTGTATTCAACTCTTTGTGACCCTATTTGGGATTTTCTTGGCAAAGATACCGACGTTTGCCATTTCTTTCTCTTGTTCACTTTTACAGTTGCGGAACCTGAGACAGAGCTAAATGTTAAGCCCAGAGTCACAAAGCATAAGAAAAATATCTTTTCTTTGAACTCAGGAAGATGAATCTTCCTGATTTTGAGCTGCAGTCCATCCACTGTGGCACCTAGCTTCCCCCAAAATAGAAAAAGATAAAAAAGGAAAGTTGAATACATCTTAGTAGCTAAGTCTTAGAGGGTTGCTTGGTGACCCCAAACGTTCTTTAAATTTGTTGTTTTCTCTTTATGATGAGGGATAATGTATGATGACCAGAATCACTAAGATATCATTTTTGTACTAATTGTGATCTATTTACATGGAATCATTTATTTTCCATTTTGTACCCCCCCACACACAAAAAAACACTTCCTCCTAAGCAATGGTATGAAATTACAAAAGAGTTGAATGGAATTAAGGTGGGGAAGGTTAGGGTGAAATATGACCTATGACCTAGGAATAGATATGGGCTCCCACATACATGTTAGGGTCAAACTCTTACCCTCTATGTGGTATAATCTGAGTTGACTGTTTAAATGGAAGGGGGGAATAAAACTTTGAAAATAATAGCTCCCCAGTCACCTAAAGGAAGTTCCGCCTTTAAGACCTGGAGCATATTTTGTTCTTCAGTTGTCATAATGTCATGAAGCTAGAAAGAGAAAAAGAACAGTGGGAGTAAAGTACATTGGGCATGCCAATAAATGAATGATAAATTATTAAAGCGTGATTGGAAATATTGCCATTTTTCACAGCTGTCACTTTAAGTATCAAAGCATCAGCACATTAAACTAGTTACGGCTTTTTCATAATTGAGACTTGAGCTTCTAGCTGTGCCCTGCAGCTTTTCATTAATCACGAGGACTGAAGTTCAAGCCCAGTGACAGCTTAGGAGGCATTAAATGGGCAAAGTCTTTTGCAGGTACAACAGAGTAAAGAACCTTTTAGGCCCATAATCCTCAGCTAATTGTTTTTTCAAAGTCTCTAAACAAAATCTATTCCTGGCGTCTCCTAGTGACAGAATTAATGGCAAACTGATTTCCTTTTTATCTTTGCAGGGTCTTCCCTCCTAAAATCTATGGAGAGTCTATTGTTGGTGGCTTAAAACAGGTGCAGAAAGCTGGGATATATAAAACTGTAACTGATACTTACCCACAGAAACATTATTTAGAAGGTCCAAGAAATAATACTTCCTGAATCCTTCTTTCAATCCTTTCTTTCATTTAATTTGTCATAAAAGAAACAAGATGAGCTTGAGGTTTCAGAATACAGGTGGATTTTGCTTTCCTAACAGCAAAGGCACTTCCAGGGGTTTTTTTCTTGAAGAGTGAGTCTATATTTTCAGTCCTAAATGAAGGGCAAATCCCAGGGCTTTCCACACTTATATTTGAACTCTTAACATTCTTAACATAAGCCCCTCTAAAATTTGGCTCACCATTCTTTCCATCTGCAAAGTGTTATACATCAGGATTTAATGGATGTGCCAAAACATTCTTTCTTTTGTATAACAAATTATCAAGTGCATTGAGGTTCATTAATTATGTCATCTAATTGGATTGAGGCAGGTGCAAAATACCTCAGATGAAGTGGTCACTGGTAGGAAGGCCTGAGCACAAGTTTTTCTATTAGAAACCAGCATGTCTCCAGACTCCTGGAATTACTTTGTACTTATTGATTAATGGCCATAATTTATTACAGTGCAGAAGATCTTGCATTGAGTTAAATGTGTGATTAATCAATTTTCCATCAAATTATGAACAGCCGACCAGTTTCCAGAAAGAAAATACCAAGTGCGTTTTCCCATGGCGTAAATGGAGCAGGTCTTAGGCTGGGGGAGAGCTAATAGCTGTCTATCACTTGCTCAATAATTCCTGCCATACTGATAAATGCCATCTCCACAAATAGGCCACAGGTAGCAATGATGGAAAGACCACCAAACACGCTTTATAACCACCCTTCTTCTATAATGAAATACTCTTTAAACCCATCTCAAAACAATTTATTAATGCAAAATGCATTTCTGCCTTCAGCTTGAAATATATCATTGTTAAGTCAACAATATTATATTAAACTGATATCAAGGATAGACAACCTTAGGCCAAAGAGAAATGCATTTGGGATGTGGCTCCACAAGGGCTCATTGTTAGTTTCCATCAAAAACTCAGACACGTGACTAATTGATGTCAATTCTAATCTGCTTTAAAAGCACATTATAAATGTGGCAAGGGAATTCTAAAGGGGATCTCTGATTAAGGGAAGGCTGGAGGAGAAAAATATGTTTTATTCCAAAGATCATTTTCTATAACAATAATAATAGCTGCCTTATGTAGTAGAGGTGATCAGGATGCTTGATGAGTTAGTGGGCCAGGGCACCTGCTACAACACGTATATGTTTCCTGTTCCCCCAGAGAAGGACATAGAACTTAATTCAGATTCTTTTGAAGGATATCAGGTGCTTTCTTTCTCTTGGATGTCTGGGAAGAATGAAGGAAAAGATACATCCCACAGAAAAGAGACCAGAGAATTGCATCTGCTGATGACACTGTCATACATATATATTTGTTTGACTCTGCAGTCAGTGTAATTATTAATCCCATTTTATGGAGGAGAAAAATGAATGCTAGCTATCAAGTTCCTAAATTTGCACTCAAGTCTTGACTCACAGGCCAGTATCAATTTACTTTATTCTCCTGCCTTTCTTTTGGTTACTATAAGGGCTTGTTAAGTTACTTTTGTCCTATGAACAGAAATGTTTCATTTTGCTGCTGAATAAGACAGATGCTGCTCCCCTCCCCCCCCAAAAAAAGAACCAGAACAAAGAACAGATTATAAATGTGACGACAACATTCATTTCAACAGCATTTTAAGATCAGTAAATCACTTTCCTCTCTATAACTTTTTGACATAAATAGCAAAATAATTATTGATTCCATTTTACAGATCTGGAATATGAAGTTCAGATTGGTGGGGTTTAGCCTAACCCAGATAGGAAATGTCTAGTTATAACTGGCCCTAGCGTTTTTGCCTAGAAATCCAGGGGTCTTTACACAACAGCACAGATTTTATAACCTTGCCTGAATCACCCTGACTTTAAGGAAACACTTGAACAAAGGACTACGGGCAAAAAGCTTACCCTTGGGTAATCCAAATTTAATAAGATGGCAAAATATTTAGCTGGAGCAAATCTCCCTATTCAAGTTAATGAATAATAAACAAGCTTCTCAGAACAACCCCCACTAAAACTGAATAGCACTAACTACTCTCTTCTATATGGCTCCTAGAGAACCCTCTGACATTTCAAGGACATAACAGAGGTCATTTTACCATCAAAAGCAATTCTAATGACAAAATCCCACAGTTGGAGGAGGAATGATCCCCAAGTTCATGACAAGACAAAGTCCAATACTAGTATGTCCAACATGGCCAGATCCTAGTATCCCTCCCATTAGTACATTCTCACCTACTTGTGAAATCCATTCTTCCTACTGGTCTCTTTCTTTGAAACACCACTTAAGAGTTTTATGGTGACTTGTTCTTCATTTCCAGCATTTACCTTGACGGACTTGTGGATGAGTGGACAAGTTTTACAAGGTTTGTGTCAGCTAAATTAGCATATGGGTTAAAACATTTAGCAATTATTCAAGCTCAGGTTTCTGATCCTATTAACAATTATTTGGTCCCTCAGGCAAGAAGAGAATAAACTTCTCTTTGGAAGGTGGAGTTAGAGGCTCCATATACAAAGTACAATAGTGCATTTAACCAGTTCTTTCCTGGTTTAAATTCTCAAAGTGAACCTCATTATTCCCTATATCTTAAGTATGTTTTCCTTACATGTTATTTCCATCATCAATAGATTTCATAGACCTATAATAACAACAATAGTAACTGATATGTACATAGTTTTAACTCTGTGCCAGACACTGTGCTGGCTTTTACAATTATTATCTCTCATTTGATATTGATAGGTGTGATCATTATCCCCATTTATAAAGATGAGAAATTGAGATAAATGGAAGTTAAGTCATACAACTACTAACTGTAAAGGTAAAGTTGAGAATAGGTCAATATATATTTAACATATATAGGACTGCTTGCCATCTTGGGGGGGGGGAGGAGGAAGGGAGGGGAAAAAACGAAACATAAGTGATTGCAAGGGATAATGCTGTGTAAAAATTATCCTGGCATGGATTCTGTCAATACAAAGTTATTATTAAATAAAATTAAATTAAAAAAAAAAAGAGAATAGGTCAATATAGGCAGGAGGTCAGGAAGATCTTCCCAACATTAGAGCTGTCCCAAAGTGGTCCCCCCCACCCCCTCCCAGCAATGGTTGGTTCCTTGAATTTGGAGGTCTTTAAGAAGATGGATACCCCCTTATTGGATGTTATTCTGGGGGTTTCTTTGGGGTACTTTTGGACTAGATGGTCACTGATGGCTCTTCTAGCCCTACATTCTATGATTCATCCCCCTAATATAACTGCATAAAAGATGATATGTTTATCTATATTTTGTGTATATACACATACATGTTTATGTATATTAGTTTATATAATTAGAAATGTGCACATATATCTAAATATAGATATCTGAGTGACTATATTTGTATATAGATAGATCTATATTTATATCTATGAATATATAGCTCTCTATATCTCTCTGTATATACCTATAAATATATAAATATATATATATATATATATATATATATATATATATATATATATATATAGGTATTATCATTACTTCAGAAAATAAGGTATCCTGACAAAGCCTTGGAGATACAAATCCAGGCAAAAAGGAAACAGATTCTACCCTCAAAGATCTTACATTCTAATGACAGACTAAAACATGCAAAAGGTTGTGGAGCAACTGGGAGGGAAATCATGGAACACCCACTATGGCTTTAAAGTCCTAAAGCCAGGAACCAGGAAGGGAAATGAGTAACAACTTAAATCCCTCCATAAAGTGGAAGCTCCAGAAGGAAGCTACTCATTGGAATAAGGGGCTGGGAGAAATCAGGAATTTTACAGACAGTTGTCTCAGGCTGATAAGACCTCAGGGATATTTGGTTGATCCCAAGCTAGACAGACCTATAGATTGAAGAAAGATCCAGGTTCTAGCAGCAGGCTGGAAGGGAAAAGAGCCTTCAGGCTTTCTTAGTTATAATTATACTAACCTACTTCTTCCTCAGCTAAGACGCTCCATCTTCCATTTCTTTGTCTTTGCACTGGCTGCATCCAGGTTTTAAACACTATCTGTTCTAAATTCTGCCTTCTGGAAGCCTTTGCTTGCTTTAAATTCAACTCAAGTACCTTCTCCTGGAGAAGGTCTTTTCTGGTCTACCATACAATTAATTACTGCCTTCTACCTCCTCCATATTTATTCAGTTTGCACAAATTTATGCTTATGTAGTCTTTTCCATTACAATGCAGACTCTTCAAGGACAGAGACTGAGTTTTACTTGCATAGTATTTAGCATAGTGTCTGGCAAATAGTAAGTGCTTAATAAATGTTTATTGATTAGATAACATTTGAATGGCAAGTTTGGTGAGGATAGATAGAGACTATCTGCTACTGTGTAGCAATGGTTGATTCACCTCTCTATCTGGACCATATCAGTGGGTAAATAGCAGTTGGATATGAATCTTTTTAATGTCGGTTGAATTTTGAATCTTTTAAAAAATTTAATCAGTGTATAATTCACTAAACCTTGAAACAACTCTCAGTGAATGAAACATAACATTTAGTTACATTCTTACAATGTAAAACAGGTAAACATTAGGCAGTGAATGTCAGTTTTCATCTATTTCCATTTCTATTCCAATTCCAAATTTAAATAACAATGATAAATAATAATAATGAATAAAATATATTTATGCTTTCATAAATCCAAGACTTGTTAAGTACCTGTGATATCCCTAGTTCTATGCTAGAAATTAAGTAAATAATCCCTGTACTTGAGAAATTTATATTCTTATTAGGATGCTATAAGATTGAAAGCTATCCTTTTTTGCAGTAACAAAGAACTGAGCACAAAGAAAACCCCCATCGTTTGGAGAATGAATAAACAAAGTGTGGTACAGGAGAGTAATGGAATATTGCAACATTATTAAGATAAATGTGATGTTCTCAAATATAGCAAGGTATAGATATTGATAGGAATGTAAATACAACAAGAAAAATAATATATATGTCATAACTATGATGTCATTGGAAAGAATAGCAATAGTGAAATCAAAACTCAGTGGTATAAATGATGATTATCTGACTTGACTACAGAAGAAATACAATAGGATGAACCTCCTTACCTTCTGAATAAGGTTTTTGGATTTTGAAAGGCAAAAACTGAATCTGATGTCAAACTTGCTTACTATGGGGGTTATTTTTGCTGTTCTTTTTTCTTATCATATGAAATGATGTCTTTGGGAAGCAGCAATGAAAGGAAGATGTGGAGAAATGAAGGTAATATAAGACCATTATGATAAAAAATTTTAATTAATATATAAAAATAAAAATTAAATTACTGAATTAAGCTAGGACCCTGGTAAAAGATGGATTAAAAAGACCTTGAAAGAAGCAGAGTTTCAGCTAGCAAATTAGAGAGTAGTTATTCTAATAAAGAGAAACAGATGAATTAAGCAACAGTATATTGAAATAAGGCAAAATGTAGAAAATAGTAAAGAAACTGACCTGGCAAGAACATAAAGTCTGTGTTACAGATTTAATGAATTGTAGCTAACCTTAAGCTAACTAGTAGGTGACCAAAAAAGGACATAGGAGTGTCATCACATCAATATTCCAATAAAACAATGGAGCTAATTAACTATATAGATTATTCCAATAGCACATCTGCCCATTTGTTACTTCCCTTCTTTCATTGCTAACATATGCCTCCAAATTATCACTTTTCCTCCTGTTTCCTTCATCCTTATGATCTATGCATTAGGCATTCTACATTTCCTTTATATTCTTGTGCTCTCATTTATGCCAACTTTACCTACATTCATGTCCAGCCTAAGCCCATTAAGCTATCTAGTAGTCTCTTCCATTATACCTCATGAAAATAATCCTATTTTACCTTTTCACAAGCTCTCAGAGGTAATTGAGTCCAGCCTATATTTGAACAAAAATAAGAATCACCTCTATGTTATCCAAGATGAGGGATCATCCAATTTCCAGTTGAAGGCCCAAAGTAATGAAAAACTCATTTCCAACCAAGACAAGCCATTCCATTCCACAAGTGCTTCTATTATTATATCTTTTCTTTATATAAAGCTTGAATCTGTCTCTCTGAAATTTTCTATCTATTGTTTCCATTGATTCCAAACAGAACAAGTCTAAAATCTTGATTTAGAACTAGAAGGGAGTCAACTAATCTATTCCCCTTATTTCACTGATAAACAAGCAAGAGGCCTAAAAATGTTAAGTGACTTATACAAAGCAACACAGTAATCAGTACTAGGCCAGAGATTCGAGCCCAATGCCCTGACCGCAATTCTGATGCTCTTTATAACATAACAAATAAGTCAATTTTTTCCATTAATATAAATAAGACATATCATCTGAGAATCCATCACAAAAATAAAGGCAATCCTTAGAAAAGAGTTGAGTGTGTTCCAGAGGCATGGTTTTGGAAAGAATAACTACACTGTACCTATCCTGTATAGAAGTCTGTCACCTTTCATGAATTCACCCTCCCCAACTCTAGTATCTCATTATAGCAGTACCCAAGGACATTCATCAGCTTTCAGTCTAATTGGCTGTTACTCAAGTTACATGAAGACATCCAAGTTCAGCAAATGGTTTGGGAATTGGATGTTTCATTTCCAAGTCTGTAGAAGTGTGGTTGAGCATTAGAGAAACCTTATTTATTATTTATGCATAACTATGTTAACCTAGAGGGACTAACTAGTTGTGTTCCACAGCAGTAGGTACTGGGGCCCAGGACTGTTTAACATGTCATCAAGGACTTGGATGATGGAACTGAGAGCCTGCTTATTAAGTTTAAGGATGACATCTTGTCAGGAGGTGTGGTTTGCCCATTGGAGGATAGGATTAAAGTTTAAAGAAAACTGAGTGAGTTGGGAAAATGCTAAGGTAACAGAGAGAATTTCAATATGTTTCAAAGGTACTAAATCCAAGACAGTACCATTTGAGAATAGGCTCAAGAAATAAAAAAATAAAAAAATTAGATACTAAATGATTGGATATGGCCAAATATAATTGAAAATAAGGCAAAAAGGAAAAGAGGATCAAGTGTTGAAGAAGAATATAAAAAGAATATAAAATATAACATTAAGATTACTTTTGACAACAGATTACTTAACATTTAATATATAAAGTGTTAATTTGGAAAACATTTCAATCATGGCATCCTTGCTATTGAAGGAATGATTAAATGATAAAGGTGGGAAATGGCATGTAGTAATTAAAAAAATAAGAACAATATTACAATTCTACCTTTTAATCATATTATCACTTCAGTTACAAATCTTGGCATTTGAAGGGACTTTGGAGGTAAACTAATAAGACCAATGCAAGACACTTTGTTCCCATCCACAACCCTTTCCCTGCTTTCTAATTAAGAAGTCATCTTGACTCTGCTAAACTTTGTGAGAGGGAGCTCCCTAACTCATGTAGTAACCTTTCCAATTCTGTGTATTTCTTATTGTGGGGATTTCCCCCTTTCATTAATTACAAAAAAATTAATATACCCATTAGCCTTCTCTATCACCCCATCCTGCCACACAAACCCATTGTTTCTAGTTGTAGCTTTTGTCTTCACTTCTCCAGTTTAAACACCAATAATTCCTTTTGTTCAATCACTTGGAGTCCTCACCCTCCTCTGAACATCCTTAGCTTTTCAGTGTCTTTCCTAAGGTGTAGTGCCTAGATATGACCCCAGTACTCATGGAGTGTTCTCACAAAGGAAGAGGACAAAAGAATGATCACCTCCTTCATTCAAGATTCGACTTCTATTAAAGGAGCCTTAGATCCTTATGAGTATGGGGGGACAGTTAGTGCAAAGGCATGGAGATGGGAAATGAATTGTGAGTGAAGAACATAAAGAAGACCAATTTGGCTTGTTCACTGAATGCAGGAAGTAGATTGATGTTAAAAGACTGGAAAAGTACAGGTTGTATATAACTTTAAAAGCCAAACATAAGAGATAATATTTTACCCTTTCTAGAGGCAACAGGAAGCTGCTGCCATTGGTTGACTAGATCACATTAGCCTTTTTGACTATTACAACCCACTATTGACTGCATTTAGCATGCTGTTCTCTAGAACTTCTGAGTACCTCAAAGCAAGTTCTTTAGAAGAAAAAATATAGTACCATATTATTCTGTCTAGACATTGAATCCACAGCTTGAGAAGAATAGACAAATTGGAGGCAGTTACAAGGAAACAATAAAAACTGATTTTAGGGCTTGAAATTAGGACCTTTTAGGAAAAGGCCTAAAAATAGAAATTATTTATCAGTGAAGAAAAACGGAAGTCTAGTAGGATGGTCTAACAGCCTTAAGTATAACCAAGTTATTTTATCTTCTTTATGAATGAAAGTACAAAAAGTAAAAATGGATTTCTGTTGTAGAAGGAGATCTGGAGTGGAAAGAAATCTTCTAAAAATTAAGAATACATTTATTTTAAAACTCTAGCAATCATGACTGAGGCCATCCTTAGAAATAGATAAACTAAGTGCTCCATGTTCTAAAGCAGTGGTTCTCAAAGTATGGTCTAGAGAATCCTGGGGATCTCTGAAACCTTTTTAGAGGATCTACAAATTCAAAAATAGTTTTTATTTCCAATATAATAAATGTCTATAAATATAATCCAGATAAACAAAAACTCTTTGGAGAGATCCTCAATAATTTTTAATAGGATAAAGATACTGAAAACAAAAGTTTGAGAACCACTGCTAAAATGTCAGCCTTTCTACCCATAGAAGATGAATCATCTAGATTTTTATGGTTTAGAAGATGAATCATCTAGATCTTTATGGTTTTTCCCATCATCTTGAGGCCTTTTAGAATGTAAAGACCACTGGAAAGGATTAGACATTAAGACACCTTAGTGGAACTGATAACGAAGAAAAAAATGGGACATAGGATAAGTGCCTGAATGAACTAGGATAGTAGTATTGTGAAGATGTCACATTAGGAGGCAGTACCAGAAGAGAGGAAAGAAATAACAATGGGAGCATTCAGAGATGGCAATGATAAATTTTACCAGCTTTACGAATTTGTACGAGTCTAGCCTTAACAAAAATGACCATTCACGGCACTTGTAATCATGAGGACTTTTCCAGGGTCACATAATTAATAAGTGTCAGAGGCAGAACCATTATTGCCAACCATTATTCTAAATAAGGGGTGAATAAAATTGCAGAATACACATTTTTAAAAATTTCTCCTTTTTAATCAAAGTCAAACACGTTCCATCACTGAAAAGATATCAACTAGCTTTTTGGTATGAGTATTTTATGGAATTAGCAAGAAAGTATGTAAACATTAGAAGCATTTCAAATGAATTATAATGAATCATGAAAAAATACTGTGCATCTCCTTCCTATGTTCCATAACACATTTATATATGTCCATATAAATGGAATTTTGTAGTTTTCAAAAAACAGAAATAAATTTATGATAATTTTATATGTTGAATCAATAAAGATTATAACTAAATAAAGGAAAAAATCTTTCTAGAAGCCATTATGCTGTGTAGTCCATGCTTCATCACTCATTAGCTTTGGAAGATCAGGTTCTCTCAGAAATAACCTTTCGAGTATATGGAAAACTTTGTTTAGAGTTCCTGACTCATAGAGCTAATAACTAAGAGCGCTATTCATGGAGAAATAGTTGGCTTATGTCCATTCAATTTGTGTTATCTTTACTCAGGGGAAGTGTATAACACTTTCTTCCTACCTATATCCTTTCCCTTGTTTGACATCCATTAAACTACCTCTATTTCCATTCTCCAGTGGTCCCACATGACCACCTCTTCCCTGGCCTCCATGCAGCCCAACTGAAAGGAGAAAGAAGTGTCAGATGGCAAATGGGCAGCTAGAGCTCGACCCTATATAATGTGCATATTCATCAAAAAGGCTTTGAACAAATCATAAAAAATGAGGGTGTGCAAGTTACTATTGCCCTGGGATGGCTGAAAATTATATGCTGTCTGTCTGAGTGAAAAATTGCTGAAGCATACTGGAGACTGGTGTAAGCATCACTTAGCTTTGAACTGCTGCATTGACCAACGCCACACACATGCATTCACTCTAGCTGAGAAAACCAAGATATAGCAATTTAACAAAAGTTTTGTTTCAAACTCGCACGAGCTAAAACGGAGGTTAATATAGTTGTCAGTGTTCCAGAACACATAGATTTTCCACATGGCTTCCTAGCTCACTTTAACAAAATCCTTCTTTGCTCTCTTCATAGTCTCAGATTTGCATGGCAAAGTCAGTCCCACATATATCTTTGAACCATAAACACAGGCTTATTCAGAAAATGCTAAGGTATTTCCAAAAAAAAAATTTCAATTTTCCATTTGTTTTCTTTTTACTTAAAGCTATCCATGAGTTAGAGTTTTTTTTAATGAAAAATGAAAAATTTTCAAAGTTTTGGAATGAAAACAAAAAGATCTCTTTTTAATTTAGAAAATGATTGGTTTTGACCTGTTTTTCTCAGTAGATTCATGCTACCACCATCATCTTTTGATTGTATTTTTTATCTTGCTATTTCCTGAGCTATCTATTTGAGGTACAGAATCAATGAGATCTCCAAGCAGAGCCAATAGGTTATGTTGCAGTAGAGATCCCTTGTGTGTGGACTAAATAAATCTCCCTTCTAATTCTTAAAATCTGTGATTTTGTAGAAATCTATTTCTCTTATTCTTCCAATTTTGATCTTTCAGAAATGATTTTTCTTTTCAATTTATGTAAGTATAAAGCACAAATGAAAAGGTCTACTCTGTGTGAAAGTAAATAGACAAGAAATACTCATGTAAGAAAAAATATATACAGTTGGATGTATAATAACACTTTGAAATAAATCCTTATTCACTGACAGCTTCCACCCGCTCCCAATTTTACAGTGAACACAGAAATGAGAAAGATCATTCAATCAATCAACATCTACCATATGCCAGTCATTGAATAGACACTGGGGATATTAAGGTAAAGATGAAACAATTCTTACCTTCAGAAAGCTTACATTCTATTGGTGAAAAAAATCATGCACTTATATAAGCATATATAAAATAAAGATGAGTAGTAATTATAATTTTGCTTCCTTCATCAATGTAGAATGCATTCAGTAAATTACTTGGTAAATAAGTCCTGAGCATAGAGAGTTTATATGACTTTTCCAAGATCACATAATTAATAAGTGTCAGAGGCAGAATCAACACTAAATCTTCCTGATTCTAAGACCAGCACTCTACCATAATGTCAAGTTCTCTGTTAGTATATTATATATTACATCATAGTTAGAATTCTGGCACTCAATAGCTTCCATTCATCCTCTAAAACTTGAAATTTCTGAAAATAAATCAAAGGTGATGATCTTCAAAATTCACTAACATACTCCCTTGAGAAAAGGAATTTCGGTACAAGCTAAGTATTCTTAGTTGCTATGGACTAGTTGGGGACACAGTTGCTATACTGGATGTCCAAAGTATCTCACAATACCATAGCAGGTATAATTCAGCAATCTTCCATCCTCAGAACATTCCCCTGAAGTGATTATCAGAAGCTATAATAATCTAAGGCAAATCTTTCTCCTCAGACATCTAGGTTTGATCCTAAAAGTTCATGAAATTTCAAAATCCATCAACAGTAGAAAAGACAAAAAGTGAATCTGGAATTAAAAATAGTAAGTGAGACTGTAGTATTTTAGTTTTGCTGGCTGAAATCTTAGATCGAGTACCAAGACTGTTAAAGTATTGATGATAGATAAACATATCAGAGGAAGTTCTTTCGACATTCTTGTTCTTTCATTTATTTTCTTTATCACCATTGGCTTGTTACTTCCACATTTCTTATGTTAAGTACTATACTTTAAGGTACTTCCCTTTTATATGGAGCAGTTTCTTGCTGAGTTAAATCTGCCTGAACATTTCACTGGTCTGGCCTATGTCTGCTCAAAATTCTAACAGAAACATTTGCTTGAAGCAGTTGTTCTAACTCAGAATTCTGAAACAGTTGTTAATTTTGAATGGTTGGGTTGGAGTGATTTGAATACCAGAACTATTCTATGCTCACGATATAAATCTAATTTATCGAATTACAGATAGAGGATAATAATTTATTTGCAAATCATAAAATAAAGTGACATCATTCCCAGGAAGGACCCAAAGTCTGAATCCAGAAAGATAAAAGCCTTATGTTGGGATGGGGAGAACTGCATTTATTAGGTTGGAAGGTGGAAATGGTAGATACTCTAGTTGTTGCTGAGTAATTCCAGCTAAGGATAGAAACAGTAAAAAATCAGAAAAATTACCCCAGAGATCAACGAGATTGACTGAGACACTGTACCTAGTGAGATGTTAGTCAAGTACAATGCAAATCAATTCAGTGTAGTAGTGCAAGCATTTGTTCAACATAGACATTATATTCAACAAAGAAGTTTTATGCTAAGTTCAGTTAACAAAGCCATGGTTTCAAGTTCATAGTTGTGAATTGCTCTAAGCAGAGGGATTTTCTTCACTCAAATTTCTCCTTAAAAGATTTCTACAAATGTATTCCAACTCACTCTAGCATGTACTGAGTATATTGATGGAAGAGCATGACTCAAATTTATATGTGTTTTGTGAGATTATATATGTATATAAAGTCCTTTCATTTGCCTTAATATATATATATGCATACCTTTAATTTCATTATTTTTCTTATCTTATTGCCAAGTAAATTATTTAATTTAAATCTAAAAATGCCTTTACTTTGAATAGCTGATTTGTGTAAATGAGAGCCTTTCAAAAGATGGTTACCCTTAGAATCC
Organism: Antechinus flavipes; assembly: GCF_016432865.1. Taxonomy (NCBI): domain Eukaryota; kingdom Metazoa; phylum Chordata; class Mammalia; order Dasyuromorphia; family Dasyuridae; genus Antechinus; species Antechinus flavipes. The sequence continues at coordinate 45,458,462 of NC_067400.1, forward strand.
TGTAAGAATCTTAAGTATTGAAAGGTAGTAATTTTTCTTCACTGTGAAATTAGAATTGTCAAAGTGAGAGTAGGTTTTAGTAAATGAGTGTCTACCTACCCTATATGGAAGATGTGAGGTGCTACAATGTGCATGGCCACTCCACACACATAAGTATTATGTTTATTTTGAAAAGGGAGATAACTGAACCTTAGTATGCTACTCAGACTATATGATCACTCAAGTCTACAAGAAAACTTTATTTTTCTTTATTTCTTAAACATTTTTATGTAAAGTTGTGAATTCCAAATTCCATCCCTTCCTCTCTCCACCTTCCTTGAGGTGGTAAATAATCAGATATAGGTTATACATGTGCAATTATGCAAAACATTTCCATATTACTAATTTTGTACAAGAAACCAAATAAAAAAGAAAGTGAAAAATAGCATGTTTCACTCTGGATTCAATCAATATCAGTTCTTTCTCTGGAGGCAGTTAGTAAGCTTCATTATTAGTCCTTTGGGATTGTCTTGAATCATTGTTTTGCTGAGAATAGAGAAACTTTATTAAATGACAGTGCTTGTAAAGCACTATCCTGGATTTTAAACTTATTATTATATATATAAGTACATATAAGATTATATAGTATTATATAGTATATTATGTAATGCATAATCACAATTTTGTATTATTCTTTATGCCTAACATATGCACATAGAAAATGATATTTGAAGTTGACTGAAAAAAAAGCTAAAGTTTCAAAAGGCAGAGGGAAGGAAGTCTTGCATTCCTGTACATCATAAGTTCATAAAATTAGATTTTGGAATTCATCAAGTCCTACTTTTTTATTTTACTGATGAAGGAACCAGTCTAGATCAGGAAACTGACTTATCCAAGGTCACCCAGGCAGAAAACAGAAGAGGTTAATTTGAACCAAACTTCTCAGTCTAAAAATTCAGTACCTTACAATACACCACACTCTCACTGGCAATTAAAAAAAAAAACACAACAATTTGATCATTGAATTTATTAAAATACATCCAAATTAAACTTATCCAGAGGGAGAGAACTCTAAGATTTAGAAATGCAAGCTCCCTCACTAACCAATTACCAGGCAAAATAAAGAGATCTTTTTCTTGAGATAAAATTTTTGAAATAAGCAAAATTGAAATCTAATGAAAAGTGTAAAAAAAAAAAAATCAGATTTCCCCACAGAAGTATTTTCAGTAATTGCATTTCTTACAAATGTCCCCAAAGAAAGTTTTCACAAAAGGTACTGGGCTTGAAGAAAAGCCATTGTTACAAAGAGAAATAGTCTTATGCCCTGATAAGTATAAATTATAATTCACAGTACTGTCTAAACAGAATGAAATTCCCTGAATCCATGATAAGGCACTTCTAAAAGTTCCTGTTAAGATGTATTATTCTCTATTTATATATGTAGATTTAAGTCAAATCCTCTGTATCAAACACACATTCATCTAATGGATTTTATTAGGAAAACCCTTTATTATTTTTAAAAACCCACTTCTTCTATAATTACAAATGAAAAATTTACATTCGGATGGCAAATTTTCATTTCTTCTATAACCTTTTTCTTTTAGAGAAATACTTATTCTAGTGATTATATCTTCCAATTATTCTATTCTGGGTAAAATATTTTCAAGGCTTAAAAAGTATAACAAAGGATGAAATAAGAGGCACTGCAAGTACCTAGCAATCTAAAAACGACCTAGCTGTTTTTAATCTAATATTTCTAGGTATTGTTTTAATTATTCTCTTTGTGTATATTCTCCATACTCTGTAAAGACTGAATGCCTGCTAGTAACCACAGCAGGGAAGAACAATTAGCAAATTCAGGAATCTTTCTTCTGTTTGTACTTGAGTTCTAAAGGTTAAATGATATTTGTTTTAAAAGGCTTTACTTGGACAGAGGTGTTTCTAATGAAAGTGCTAACTGATTTCCTCCAATTTGAAATACCAGCGTGAAATTCAGACATTCTTGGGACATCCAAATGCAATTTCATGTGTCAAGGTCTTTTAGTCAAAGTAAAATCTGTTAGTTAAATAAAAAAATTGGCTTGTTTGAAGGATAAATCAAGAATATTTATTAAGATAAATATTAGATTATTTATTATGATGATTTGGAAACTTATTGTGCGACTGTATGTGTGTATATATATATATATATATATATATATACACATATATATATAATGTGTATGTGTACATATGCATAATTCCACTTAGTAAACTTTAACATAGTATATAGATCATTGTTATAATTATGATTATTAAGATAATTATCCTTATAAAAATAAAGAAAAATATCTCTGTTCTAATGTTAAATCCAATTGTTTTTACTATTTCTGCTGCTGCTGTGGTGACTACTATTATAACTACTACTACTATTACTACTATAATATTCATATAATATAATCACAGAAATTCAAAGATGCAAGAGAGTTTCATAAACCTATTATTAATTTATTTCAATTGTATCCAACTCTCTATGACCCTTTTTGGGGGTTTTCTTGACAAAGACACTGGAATGATTTGCTATTTTCTTCTTTAACATTTTTTACCAATGAAGAAACTGAACCAAACAGTGATTGTCCAGAGTCACATGCTGTTAAGTCTGCAACTGAGTTTGAATTCACAAAAATGAGTTCTCTTGATTCCAAGACCAATACAATATTTACTGAGCTACCTACTGCTCAATAATTTTTGTCAGGTGATCATGTCTACTTCATGATCCCTTTTGGAGTTTTCTTGGCAAACATACTGAACTGGTTTGCCATTTTCTTCTCTAGGTTAGCTAATCCAATCCAAATTCAAAAGACACTCTAAACACGAACACAAGTAATCATTTTCTTTTATTTTACAACCTGTCATGATGGGGAACCATGACTTCCTAAGTTAATCCATTTCACTTTTGAATTGCTCTAATTGTTAGAAAGTTTTTCTTTATCTAATTAACTGGCTTCTTTGCTATGCTTGCCTGTTACTCTCAATTCTACACATTCTGAGCCCAAATAAAATAAAGCTAATCATTCTTCCACATGACAACTTTTTCAGCACATTAAACATGTTCCTGATAAGCTTTTTCTTCTTTATAATAAGCATCCCCAATTCTTTTCATTGGCATTGACTCAAAGACTCACCAATACCTCTACTGATTTTCTCTGGGTACTCCCCAGTTTACCAATGCCATTTATGTGATTCTCAGGACTAAATAGGATATACCAGATATATTGTGACCTAAAAAGTACACAGTTCAACTATGCCCTCCTTATTCCTGGATACTATGGCCCTCTCAAAGCAGATCAAGTTCACATGACCCTTCTTAATCATGTTTTCTCTCCATTGACTGATATTGAGCTAAAACTAACAGATCCTTTTGTCAAGCTATGTCCATGTCTTCTCCATCTTGAAAACATAAAATTGATTTCTAGAAACAAAATTTATTATTTTGAATTTATTCGTCTAAAATTTCATCTCATTTTGTCCAAAGTTTTAATGTAGCAAGATTTTTTTGAATTCTGACTTTATCAATGAGTATATTAGTTATCCCTTCTAATTTGTATCATCTGCAAATTGGATAAACACACTATGAGTGTTTTTATCCACATCACTGATAAATGGAACCAACCATAGATCCCTAAAGCATTCCACTGGAGACTGTCTCTTAGGTCTCCAGAAAAGATATAGTTATATCAAACAGCAAGTAAACAAATCTGTACAAACAAGTTATTTGCGGCATAAATAGGCAGAAATTAAAAGGGGGAAGGCACTAGAATTAAGAGGGATTAGGAAAAGCTTCCCATAGAAAATGGGACATTAATTGGGATTTCCAGGAAGCCAGTCACCAAAAATGAGGATGGACAGTATTCTAGCCATGGAAGACAGGCAGAAAAAAAATGTCTGGAATCAAGACATGGAGTGTTGTATAATAATCAGTTTTTATGTAGTATTGACTATGTACCAGGTATTATGGTAAGCACTTTGCAATTATTTCCATCTGATTTTCACAAAAACCCTGGTAGGTGGGTGCCATTATTAGATCCATTTTACAAATGAGTAAACTGAAGTAAATAGTTATAGAGAATCGTCTGTGAAGAGGTTTGGGAAGACAGTATAATACATACAGCAAATAGGCCAGTATTACTGGATATAAGAAAGGGGAAAAGGTACCAGAAGAATTGCACTCTTAATTTCCATTTAATTTTTTATGCTGTATAAATATTTTAGAATCTTTTAGACATTTTGACTCTAGGCCAGAGTTGTTCTAAACTAAATGGCATTAATAGCAACAATAAGTGTTGACTTACACTGTGTTTTATTTATATGGTCTTATTTAAATTCCACGAGATTCTGAGGAAGGCAGTATAAGTCTTGAGAAACAGGTATAAAGTGGAAGAGTCTCAACCAAGGTAGGAGGTTCCCTAGTACTAATTATCCCTCTAATATCTATTAATTCTATTATCATGGAGAAATTGAGCTTCTTTGACTTCATTTTATTTATCTCTAAAATGGGGGGTAATAATAATACGTATATAGATGCTTTTATGTACATGTGAGCAACTAAGTGATTCAACTGGTAGAGTGCTGGGTTTGAAATCAGGAAGACTCATCTTCATGAATTCAAATCCAGACTCAAGACACTTAACATCTGTGTGACCCTTAATAAGTCAAACCTTGTTTGCCTCAGTTTCCTCCTTTGTAAAGTGAGCCAGAAA